>NW_026598508.1:0-25000 GCF_029784155.1 Uranotaenia lowii | reverse complement strand
CCGACTGGTTGTCGGAAAAGCTTCTCGCCGACCCGTTCATCAAACAGAAGCTAATGGAAATGTGTCGATTGTTTGACGAAAAAATACTTTGGTTCAAAAGAAAATTCATCTAAATCAATGAATTTTTACTTTGATTCTGAGATGAATAAAAAATTCTTTGAATTCAAATTGAATATTTTGATTTAAAAATTTGGAACATTGGTTTTATGGGAAAAAAGTTCGGTTCAATATAAAATTTACTTGAATCAAGGAAATTGGATTTTGTTTCAATGTACACAAGGTTTTTGAATCAAAGATGTATTTTTTTTGTTCAATGCCACTACTTTTCGCTGCGTGTACTATTTTTGTTAACAACTTTTGTGTATTTAACTTTTCGTTTTCCGTTTTCTTCTGTGATAACTTTTTATTTGTGAACGTCTCGTTTTTTGTTTAGCTTTTATCCTGTAATTTTAGTTAAATATATTTAGTATTCATTACACCACTTTTAAATCAACTTTTACTTTTTAAACTAAGACACGGCGCGCACTTCTTAGCTCTACGGCGTTCACCAACGGAAAGAGCTTGCACTTGCTAGGTCGATAAAATGAACAAATTCTATATACACCTTCATCCGACCGTCGCACGGAAACACGTCAGCAACTTTATTGGACGTGCGCGACGTTGATTGGGTGATAACACTTCCTCGCAAAAGCACAAGTGTGTTCATCCGACGCCCATGGGCCTCTCCCGCGAGAGAAGTGGCTGCGTGCCGATAGGGTAAGGAGGTAAAATGGAAGGAATCCTCTGTGAGCTGAGGTAACTCGCTAAGTGAGCTAGCGGTGTTTGTTGACATTTTTAAATCAGGGTTGTAGGTCAAAATTGGGTAAAGTGTCGAAGATACTTTAATGGATTGTAACGAACGGTTACAGCATCCACTATCGATTTGGCGACCATTTTTTCGTGAAATTAGCCACCAAAAAAACCGCCAGCATCGAATTTCCGGAACGGCATTGAATCACGTCGGATTGTTTCTTGTCTCTACCGGCAGCGGCTGCTATCTAGAAATACGGCGGCTAGAAAACCTTCGTTTTACTAAAATCGAGCAAGATAAACTTTCTGATTACTAAAATCAATTAAATTTAGCTTTTTGCTAACTAAAAAGTAAAAAAATATTTTTACTAACGAAAAGTAACAGCGAATTTTTGCTAAGTGGAGCCCCGTTTGTGTGCGGGATTGCGAGCTCGCCCATCGCCAATAGATTTGTCCGGAGAGAGGAATTCTCTACATCAGCGGATGTGAATGATCTCGCTCATTCTTATGTGTTTACAATCTCACTCTGCATTTCAGTACGATATGCACAGCTTGGGGGGAGCAGGACAAGCCGATCTGAGGAGTTTTGCTATCCATGGTTGTCGTTGCTGAATATTGTCAGAGAAACATATTTGAGTTACATTACAAGGTTTCCAAAACTATAAATTTTGTAAAAATCGGTAGAAAAAAAATATAAAAAATGCCAAAAGGTTCTTACCACTGTATTTACATTTTATTTTTTTTGCAGTTATGATAATTTTGGAATGGAAGAACAACCAGAGGATGTTTTAATAGATTTAATAACGAGGTATGGCCAAACAATCATGCGAGCTCGAGATGATTTGGAAAAGTAAGATGTATAAAACATTGATTGTTTAACCTTGTATTTTTATTTTTTGTCATTGGTTTTCATAATAATGAAATAATATTAAAACTTGTTTTCAACTTTTTGTTTAATTATGTTTTTTGCTCTAAGGGAATTCATACAATTCATACATAAAATTAAAGAATAGCAAATACAGTAAGGTTTTTTTATACACTGATATACGTACCGCGTAAAAAAACTATGCAAAAGAAACCGTGTTAATTCCCGGAAACCGTGCAAAAAAACCGTGTTAATTCCCGAAACCCGTGTAAAAAAAGACCATTAAAATTCTGCAGCTCTAAAGTTCTGACACTTAAGACCTGAGACCTGAGACCTGAGACTTGAGACTTGAGACTTGAGACCTGAGACTTGAGAATGTAGACTAGAGACATGACACCTGAGACCTGAGTCCAGGGACCTGAGATCTGAGACATGAGACCTGAAGAACGAAACCAAAGACATGGTACATTAGACCTGAGACCTGAGACTAGAAACCTAAGACATAAAACACAAGACCTGAGACCTGAGACATGCGACATGAGACCTGAGACTTGAAACTTAAGACATGACACCTGAGACCTGAGACCAGAGACATGAGACATGAGACATAAGCCATGAAGCATGAGACATGAGATATGAGACCTGAGACCTGAGACATGAGACATAAGACATGAGACCTGAGGCATGAGACAAGAGCCATTAAAGATTAGACTTTGGACATGAGACTTCAGAATACAAATACAAATAGAAATACAAATACAAATACAAAAAATAGTGTCGCGAGCTCGCTAGTACAAACTACTAGTGTTAGTACCACGAGAAATTAGTTTAGTTCCGATTTCAACTTGCGAGCACTCTAGCGAAAGGGTTTCACTTGTAGGTGACGAAAAATAGTGTCACTAGTTCGCTAGTTCAAGTTTAGTACCTGTAGAAATTAGTTTAGCTCCGATTTCAACTTTAGACCGGTCAAGTGAAAGAGCTTCACTTGTAGGTGACGAAAAACAGTGTCGCGACTTCGCTAGTACAAGCTACTAGTGCTAGTACCGTGAGAATTTAGTTTTGCTCCGATTTCCACATACGACCCCTCTAGTGAAAGCGTTTGACTTGTAGGTGGCGAAAAATAGTGTCGCGACTTCGCTAGTACAAGCTACTAGGGTTAGTACCGCGAGAAATTAGTTAAGCTCCGAGTTAAGCTCATGTCTCATGCTGAGGTCTCAAGTCTAATATCCCTTGTCTCAGGTCTCATGTCTAATTTCTAATGTTTCATGTCTCTTGTCTCAGGTCTCATGTCTCATGTCCAATGTCTCAAGTCTCATGTCTCATGTCTCATGTCTCAAGTCTCAGGTCTCAGATCCCAGGTCTCAGGTCTCATGTATCACGTTATTAGTCTCAGTGCTAAGATTTTCCCAACTTCAGAAAGATCCTAAGTGTTTTCCTTTGAAAAGGAATATTTTCTCTCAAAAACCGTGTTAGTTCGCGAAATCCGTCGTAAAAAAACCGTGTTAATTCCCGAAAACCGTGTAAAAAAACCGCGTAAAAAAACGTGTAAAAAAACCTTGGTGTAGGTATTTATTTTCTTTTAAAATATCATACCCTTCTGAATACATAGTTTATATGGTACCCATTTATTCTCAGATAATTTCGTTTCACTTCGTATTGTAAATTTTATAGTTTTTACTTCCGTTTTTATTAGCATTTTTGTATAATTCTTTCCCTTAAACTTAATAGAAGGGTCGGTAATTCAACTCTTCTATTTGTAGTTCGAAGAGGACGGTTGATTTTGGCCTTTCCCGAGGGTATTCAGGTAAGCAGATTGTATTGTCGTCTCTGCAAACATTTTTTTTAATGATTTGTTTGGTTACTAAAGCTGGAAGAAGGCAACCAAAATCACTACGAATGCACTTAAACATATGGATTTGGAGAAATCAGCAAAAAATAATTACTATCGATGTCTGTCCGATGTTTGCCAGCCATTTTTCCACCTGAAATATTTTTGTTTGTTTATCCTATTCCGATATGAATCTCTTATTTCGGGGTATTTTTTTTCGGCTTTCAGTCTACTTAATTAGCAAAGACGACTATTTATTTAAGATCCAACGTTTCAATCTTTATAGGATCATCATCAGAAACACAATTTTTATAAATGTGTTCACTAATTATAAAATTGCTTACCGAAAAAATGTCGTCTTTCTGTTTTGGACTGATTCGGCTGATCAGATAAAACTGTCTTGTATATCTGTTACAATATTTTTTCAAATAAATGTTTGTATTGTTGGAATAAATGTTGTGTGTTAACTAACTGTGTACAAAGTTTTGCAGTTGAAAACCCTTTTTGTCTTATAATTTTTGGATTTATATTCACTAGCATCTAAAAGTTGTCACACAGTTTACACTTTCATTTTCCAACTTATTTTTTTAATCTGATCATGACGAGTGTTGTGTATGTGTTGTGGCGTTTGTGTTCCAGTATTTGAGTTTTTATGTTGAGATTTAATTTTTCTTATGTGGCAAAGTGTTTTCAAAAGTTAACAAAGTTGTTCAACGGAAAAATTCCTTTAGAGGAATTTTTAATTGGCACAAAAACTATTAGTAGGCTTGGTTCCACAGAAGAAATAAAAGTGATGTTGATATTTCAGAACAAAAAGTTCAATTTTCCCATACAAACCTAAAAGTCCAAATTTACTCATGTAAACGTTTCCTAAAAAATCTGCAAAAAATCATGAATCATGAATAGTGTAACAGAAAGAAGAATTTTTAAATACTTTTTAAGGTATGTATTTTTGACGCATTAAAAAAGTTTGAAATGTTGGAGCGCTAGTGTGGTCCAGCGGATAAGCTGGCGCTAGTCTGGTAACCCACGCGTAGTGGGTTCAATTCCTGGTATCGGCAAGAAAACTTTTGGATTCGTATCCCATAAGTTGCCGACAGGTAAGATTTGTTTCGTTTAAAGAGACAAAGAGGCGCCATCTGATACCTTTCGAGAGCCTGCAACCCTGCTGAAGGGCTGTCTTTAAAACTGCTTAGTTTTGCTCGATTGGAATGACACTGACAGAAAATAAATAATTCCAATCGTGGCATATCGTCTCTTTGTTTACTACAGGCTCGTTATTTTCATTGTATGATTATAATTTTAATGGCATGTTCGGCGGAATGAAAAACTACAGAGAATTTTATTTTATAGAAATTTGAAAGTTAGCCACCGGAATTTTTTACTGAAATTCTAGCAAACCCGGCGAAAAAGACCGAGCAAAATTTCAACCTACAAAATTTATAATTTTTCTCTGGAAACACAAGGAAGGTATCAGATTTTAAATAGAACACACAAATTTTTCATTTTTCATCATCACAAATCAATTTTTCATCATTTTTATTTTTTCTGAATTTTAACATCATTGAAAACACTATTTGTCACTGTAAATTTTAACTGCCAATTTCCGATGGTTCCATATACGGCCAACAGGAACCACCGAGGTTCCTTTTTGCCAGGACTTGGAAACCTCCTCGTACATTCGCTGGCTTTGATGATGTATGTATACCTTGACTGGCAGCAGCAACCTGGTCGAAAAAAAAAACAGAAAATTCAATACATTACAACCAGAAAATCTGTCTGCTTTCAGATTGATTCTTACCTGTATACTTCCGGTGTCGTTCGGTCACTATTTCGTTGTCCACTTCATCACCAAAGTTACCGCCGGCATCGAGTTCCTAACTGCACTAACTTTTTTATTTGTGGCGACAAATACGGCTGCTGCCAAAAAAAAAGAAGGCAGCCAACAAACTAAGTTTTTACTAAAATCAAGCAAAATTCACATTTGTATATTGTTGTAAACTGGGGTAGCACGGATACAAGGTAATAAATAACACGTAGTTACTTAACACTACATATTAAAAAGACGATTTATTGACGAGGTAAAATCACGTCGCGACTATGCGTTTACAATACAAAACATAAAGTGATTGGTTGTTGTTGTTGTAATCTACCCGCTGGTTGGCGCGTCGATCGGCTGACAGATAGGCTGCCAGCAGTGAGCCCAGCGGTATTGTTTGTAGGGTGTTTCACGCCCTAACATCTCCTCCCTTAATACAGCCGGTGCGGGTTGAACCGGATCGTCGGTCTTCTGGTTCGCGAAGAACGACGAGGCACCTGCACAGCTTTTTGCTGGTTGACGTGAACTCCACTGGGTCAGCAGAGCTTGATGGTGAGGGAGAAGGAGGCGTGGAGAGTAACGGTGACATCGGTGAGAAATCTGGAGACAGACTTGGGTCTCAAGTAACATGCGCTGATGAAACAGGCTGAAGTGCGCACATTTTTTTATCAGTTCCAAGCGTGCAGCAAAACGGTCAACGGAAGCTTTGGAACTGGCTGAGTCACCGGGTATTGGCGCTGGATGCCCCGGTTGCGTTCGGCTGGTGGAATTGCCTTGAACCATTGGGCGCGGTTAGTCCAACGAAGTTCTGATTGGCCTGGAGAACTTGGCCTCGCTTATAAGAGCTAGGCTTCTTCCCTCCTCGAATTTTCCGTATGGCTCGTTCAAGGGTCCACAAATCGTCCGATTGTGGGTGGAAAAGCGCTGTGGTGAAGTGCTGGGTGCCGAAAACGAAGAGAAAGGCACAGACCAGAGTCCAAACGCGTCGACCAAATCGATACCGAGCACGTTAAGGGATTGGTCGACCACGTAAAATGTGCCACGGCGCTGCTGACCGTTGACGTTGACGTCACAGTCAAACTTGAAGAGCAGATGGAGAGGGGCACCAGAAGCAGTAAATGCTTTTTCTCGGGCAGAGGTGGTAAAAGGCTTCCCGATTTTCTCCCACACACGCTTTGATACAACACTGATATCGGATCCGGTGTCCAACTGGAGTTGCACCTCTGCACTGTTCAGCCTAGCTTGCACAAATCTCCTTTTTTGCTGCACTGTATTCACTTGAACAGATTTTGCCCGAAAAGTACTGTTTTTGTTTTTGTGATAGGGCTTTCCACTTTTGTTTTCGGTTAAACAATAACCTTCACGGTGTCCGCTGTTGCCACAATCACTACACAAGTGGTCCAAGTATGGACACTCACGAGTGTAGTGCATTGCGCCGCGCTTCCAACAAGGGGTTGGGGGAATGTTTTTGTTTTCACTGTTCACTTTTTTCGGAGAACTTTTGGAAATTTGTTTCCGATTCCGCTTCACGAACTGCACTGATAGTGATCTGGATGTTCCCTCGATCATAGCTGTGTCTCTCTTCAGACACATCAGCCGCTGGCAGTCTTTGGAAAGCTGCTCCAGAGTCACGTCGTCCCGGTCCTCGATTTTTGCCAACAGTCTAGTACGCACCTCTGCATCACACTCCGCTTTCAAGCCGCAAACAAATAATAAGCATTTGAACTGCTCCTCCGTCAATTTACTCAGCTCAAAATCGACCGCGTTCTTGTTTACACGGCATGAAAACGAAACGTAATCTTCGGTGGACTTCTTTGTTGTTTGTAGGCACCGGTAACGCTTGCTAATGAGCGATTCAGCAGCACCGAACAGGATTCCCAATTTCCGAACAGTTTCGTCAAATTGGTACTCTTTCGGTAGTTTCGGAAGGATGAAATTAACATACCGTTCATGTTCGGCGGAACCCATCTTCCGGAGGAGCAAACGGACTTTTGCATCGCTGTCGAGCCGGGAAGCGTCTTGCTCAAACAGGTCTTTGTACCGCGCGTACCAAGCCGCAAACGTAATGTTGTTTTCCGGATCGTACCGGAACTCCTTGATGTGATGCGAAAGTGAATCTAAAATCACTTCAGGGTTAGATGGTACCTGCACGCTTAGCGATGACATCGCACGGAGGAACATCTCCTGCTGCTGTCGCATAAACTCCTGCTGCTGATTTAGCATTTGTGTCGCAAATGCTTGCTGCTGTTGGAGGAGCTGGGAAAGGAGTGCGTCTGATGATGAGAGGTGGTGTGTTGATTGATACGACTGTTGCTGCTGCTGCCCGGGGAACTGTTGAGAAAGTCCCGTCGGTGGCTGCTGACCGAACTGTGTGGGGCGAACAAAGCTTGCCATGCCAGCTGGGAGGAACTGCTGTCCACTGGGGAGCCCGTTGATGGTCCCATTTGATCCAGCGGCTAGATCCGAAGTACGGTTATGTTCTTCCGAATCCATTTCACACCGTTGTCGTTTCCGCGTGGGGGAATTAATTTTGCGATAATTCGGTGGATTTCGCGAAAATTAAACGACCGACTCGTCGCCACTGTTGTAAACTGGGGTAGCACGGATACAAGGTAATAAATAACACGTAGTTACTTAACACTACATATTAAAAAGACGATTTATTGACGAGGTAAAATCACGTCGCGACTATGCGTTTACAATACAAAACATAAAGTGATTGGTTGTTGTTGTTGTAATCTACCCGCTGGTTGGCGCGTCGATCGGCTGACAGATAGGCTGCCAGCAGTGAGCCCAGCGGTATTGTTTGTAGGGTGTTTCACGCCCTAACATATATCGTGTTAGTAAAACGAGTCCAATTGCTAATCGAAAGTAATCGACTATTTTTGTTAAGTGGAGGCTCAGAAATTTTGTGTGTGTACAAATGTACACTAAAAAGGTTTGAAATACTTTACAGTACTGAATAATGCTAAAAAAAATACATAAAAAAGAGACCATATATGGGCTCGTTGGATGATTAATTTCTTAAGCCCTGAGGTCTAAAAAATGATTTGGCTTAAAATGCATTCACTATCTTGTAACTTGTAACTGAATGACACGAAGCTAAGGTCGACAAAAAATTCTTCATCAGAAAAATTTTATTGAAAGAATTCCTAAATTGATACAATATCGATTAATTGCCTTTCAGAGTAGAAAAAAATATCATGTTCGTTTTTCAGAACAAAATTTTAAACATTAAAACTTTTCTTCTTTGCCGCCGACCATGGCCTAAAGGATAGCGTTCAAGTCTTCTAAGCCAGAGGTCATGAGATCGAGTCTCGGTCACGGCATACATAGTACTATTTCTGTGGGTTGGTGGTGTTAGCATTAGTAAGATGCTAGCCATTATATCCTTTAAAGATGTACGCTTTAGTCTTAAGTATTATTTAGATCTCTTCAAAGAAACATGAAGTTTCACTGAGATCCTATATGTGTGTGTTCGTTTTTTTTTTGTTTTTCATAATTCTGCTGAACCAAAACGAAACTATTCAGACCTCAGGCCCAAAATGGACTCAGTCTGATGCCTGGCCTGTGTCAAACTTGATTTTTTTTGGCAGGAGTTCATAAATATTTATAAATCAAAATGTTTTTAAATTGATCATTTTATCTATAGGTTAAATATTTCAAGACTCTAGTGATGACATTCTCGATTAGTTGTGGTCACATATTTTGGCCTAATTTCACTTGAATGTAACTATTTTCCCGTATTTTTTTGTTTCATGGTCGCTTCTAGCACTGCTTATCGTTGTACTAACTTTTTTTTTCAATAACCAATAATAGGTGCCCAGGAAGCAAAACACAGAATGGCTATGGCGGTGGCAAACTTTGCTGGAGGCCCTGGAAGGAAACGTAAAGTGGAACGAAGAAGTATAAAAGATTGAATATTTTCCGCAAAACAACATTCTGAAATTACATCAAGTGCAAAAGTGAAACCCCTTACTTCGCAATAAACACGTTCTAATGAACCGAGTCTTATAAATTTTGCCGTTGGCAGAGTTTCTGGCAATTATGATATAGCAATAGGAAAATTGATATCAATCGTAGCAGTGTAAATACTATTTTTCTATACATAATATAAGTTGACCTTGCAATAAAATGTCTGATATTTTCATACTGTTGTTTTTATTGCTCTCAGATATTATCACAAACCAGAATGTAACATATCTTCGGCCAGGTGTGTTAACTTTGTCGAAAAGTGTGCGAAAGTTTCTCAATGGATCGATTCGCGATGACGTAACTCCCTTTTGTGGTGACAGTTTTTTTTTTTATAACTAGTTTATTTGAAACGGCTCATACGTTTAAGCTTTGAGGAGCCACACTCGTTTTTGTTTTTTACAATTGATTACATAAATCTAGCACTTTTTTATAGAAGAAAGGAAGATAGAAAGGGAAATACGAAAATAAAGAGAATTATAGACGGAGATCAATAGCTTTTAGAAAAAGGTAAATTTCGAACATGTAGTCCAAGTCTAGCACAGCTAGCACGTTTCTCACTGGAACGTTAGGTTGTTTTCCTCGGGCCCGAAGGGAGTCTAATAAATTCATTCTGGAGACAAGGTGGACCTCACACGACCAAACAATATGCTCAATGTCATGATAACCTTGGCCGCAACTACACAAATTGCTGCCAGCAATATTTATACGATAGAGTACCGCGTTCAAGGAACAATGATTGGACATGAGACGGGAAAATATACGAATAAAATCCCGACTCAGGTCCAATCTATTGAACCAGGGTTTGAGGCTTACCTTTGGGATAATCGAGTGGAGCCACCGACCCTGCTCATCCTCGTCCCATCTGCGCTGCCAGTTGACGAGAGCGTTTCTACGGGCCAAAAAGTAGAATTCGCTGAAGGCGATTTGACGCTGATAAATGTCGCCTTCAACCGCTCCCCTTTTGGCAAGTGAGTCTGCCTTCTCATTGCCCACAATCGAACAATGTGAAGGGACCCAAACAAAGGTGATGTTAAAGCAGCGTCTAGATAAAGCACTCAACGTTACCTGAATCTTCTCAAGAAAGAAGGGCGAGTACTTTCCGGGTCTTATCGAGCGAATAGCCTCAACAGAGCTAAGACTATCCGTAACAATGGTATAGTGTCCAGCGGGTCGTGCTGCTATGTTATCAAGTGCCCAATATATAGCTGCTAATTCTGCAATATACACAGAACATGGATATTCAAGACTGAATGAGGCACTTGAAATTTGATTGAATACACCAAACCCGGAACATTCCTCTATCAGGGAGCCATCAGTAAAGTACATTTTGTCAGCATCGACGTGTCTATATTTAGCATCAAAAATTCTTGGAATCAATAGTGGATGATGCGAATCCGGAATTCCACGAATTTCCTGCTGCATAGACAAATCAAACTGGACAGAAGAATTGTCGTAATCTGGGATGTAAACACGAGTTGGAAAGTATGAAGAAGGATTTACCTGCATGGACATGAAGACGTGGTATATAGACATAAATCTAGTATGAAGATTTTGCTCAAGAAGCCTTTCAAAATTTACGATCACCAATGAGTTCATGACCTCACACCTGATGAGGAACCGAAGAGATAGTAAGCTAAAGCGATCTCTCAGTGGAAGTACGCCTGCCAAAACCTCGAGACTCATGGTGTGCGTTGAGGGCATACAACCTAGAGCTATTCGGAGGCAACTATATTGAATACGCTCAAGTTTAATGAGGTGTGTTTTGGCAGCAGATTGGAAACAAAAACTGCCGTACTCCATGACTGAGAGAATAGTTGTTCTATAGAGTTTTATAAGATCTTCTGGGTGGGCTCCCCACCAGGTGCCAGTGATTGATCGGAGAAAATTGATTCTTTGTTGGCATTTTCCTTTCAGATACTCAATTTGGGCTCTCCAGGTGCACTTGGAATCAAACCAAACCCCAAGATACTTAAAACACCTCGATTGAATGATCGTTCTGCCTAGGAGCTGAAGCTTTGGCTGAGCTGGTCTATGTTTTTTAGTGAAAACAACCATCTCCGTTTTCTATGGAGAAAACTCGATCCCAAGCCCCAAAGCCCAGGAAGACAATCTGTCTAAAGTATCTTGTAAAGGCCTCTGCAGATGTGACTCAGTATCACCTGTTACGGATACTACGCCATCATCTGCAAGTTGTCTTAAAGTGCAGCCTTCAGAGACTCAACTGTCGATGTCGCTTACATAGAAGTTATACAAAAGAGGACTCAAACATGAACCCTGCGGGAGGCCCATATAAGAGGTCCTTCTAATAGCAAGATCCCCGTGAGCAAAGTTCAAATGTTTCTCACAAAGCAAGCTGTATAAGATGTTGTTCAATAGAGGAGGTATACCCCGGAAGTGCAACTTGTCTGACAAAACCTCGATCGAGACTACATCAAAAGCTCCCTTTATGTCTAGAAACACTGAAGCCATTTGCTCACGTTTTGCGTACGCCATTTGTATCTCTGAAGACAGCAAAGCAAGACAATCGTTTGTCCCTTTGCCCCTTCGAAACCCAAATTGAGTATCTGAAAGGATACCATTTGTTTCCACCCATTTATCCAATCGGAACAAAATCATTTTCTCCATCGATTTCCGAATGCAAGACAACATCGCTATCGGACGGTACGAATTAAAATCAGACGCGGGTTTTCCAGGCTTTGGATGGCAATAACTTTCACTTGTCTCCAATCTTCGGGAACAATGTTAAGCTCCAAGAATTGATTGAATAAATTCAACAAGCGAAATTTTGCGGCATCTGGAAGGTTTTTCAACAAGTTGAATTTTATTTTATCAACTCCTGGAGATGTATTGTTACAAGAAAGAAGAGCAAGTGAGAATTCTACCATCGAAAATCTGGAATCCAGATCGCATCTATTCGGGGGCACACTTCGGATGATTTTTTGCACAGGTGTGGAATCGGGACAGATTTTCCGCGCGAAATTAAAAATCCATTTATGCGATTGTTCTTCACTTTCGTTCGTGGATGAACGATTACGCATTAGGGTGTCCCAAAATTGCATAACTTCTGAGAATCTGGGGGCTCACCCTTCAAATGGTAGATTAGGATGTGCAGAACAAACTTTTGTATGGGGCCGACTAAAAAAAATCATGTTTAGAGGTTCCGCAAGCGCGATCTTTAAAAAAAATCCACTTTCAAAAGATTTGATTTTAAATAAATTCTGGGTCCAAAAATTTTCATAAAATTCATATATTTTATATTTTTTTAATTTTGTTTGAGTTAAAAACTACACGTAAAAAATACAAAATGAACCAAATTTGTATCAAAACGTAAAACTAGCAAGCTATTTTCAAGAAAAAAAAATTTTGTGGTCCAAAAGTTTTGAATTCAACTGACCAAAATGTGTGCCAAGCGTAGAATATTTTTTGATACCAATGCCATCAAAAGATGCGGATTTTTGTGCACTTAAACTTTGCTGAACAAAACATGTGGTTTGTATCAACGTGTGAACAGCTATTTACGATTTAATGCTTAACAAAAATCACAATTTAGGATATTTTTTATTTAATTTATCAAATATGTCTTAATAAATACCTACTTTAAAATCAAAATACTTGCAAAAAAAGACTTTGATGGTTTAAAGAAGTCATCAGAAGGCCATATGCCGAATTTGAGCAGAATCGGACAACAGGAAGGGGTTGCACTGAATCTCAAGTGTGAAAGGGATTCTGAGACATAGTGTTCTAAAGAAGCATAAAAAACTGGTTTTTCATCATACATTTTTGTCTTTACCAATCGATTGCTTGATTATGTAAGTTTTATTAAAATTTCAATTAAGACTAACATTTCACCTGAAGACTGCAACTCGATTGGACTTAAAACAAAAAAGTTATGGCTGTTCCAAGATTGTATTTTTGTGGCAAATTGTCGTTTAACACACAATGAGTACTTTTTACTCATTGCGTTTTACAGGACAATTTGTAACCAAAATACAATCTTTGAACAATGAACAGCCATAACTTTTTTGTTTTAAGTCCAATCGAGTTGCAGTCTTCAGGTGAAATGTTAGTCTTAATTGAAATTTTAATAAAACTTACATAATCAAGCAATCGATTGGTAAAGACAAAAATGTATGATGAAAAACCAGTTTTTTATGCTTCTTTAGAACGCTATGTCTCAGAATCCCTTTCACACTTGAGATTCAGTGCAACCCCTTCCTGTTGTCCGATTCTGCTCAAATTCGGCATATGGCCTTCTGATGACTTCTTTAAACCATCAAAGTCTTTTTTTGCAAGTATTTTGATTTTAAAGTAGGTATTTATTAAGACATATTTGATAAATTAAATAAAAAATATCCTAAATTGTGATTTTTGTTAAGCATTAAATCGTAAATAGCTGTTCACACGTTGATACAAACCACATGTTTTGTTCAGCAAAGTTTAAGTGCACAAAAATCCGCATCTTTTGATGGCATTGGTATCAAAAATATTCTACGCTTGGTACACATTTTGGTCAGTTGAATTCAAAACTTTTGGACCACAAATTTTTTTTTCTTGAAAATAGCTTGCTAGTTTTTCATTTTGATACAAATTTGGTTCATTTTGTATTTTTTACGTGTAGTTTTTAACTCAAACAAAATTAAAAAAATATAAAATATAAAAATTTTATGAAAATTTTTGGACCCAGAATTTATTTAAAATCAAATCTTTTGAAAGTGGACTTTTTTTAAAGATCGCGTTTGCGGAACCTCTAAAGATGATTTTTTTTAGTCGGCCCCATACAAAAGTTTGTTCTGCACATCCTAATCTACCATTTGAAGGGCGAGCCCCTCGATTCCCAGAAGTTATGCAATTTTGGGACACCCTATTACGCATGCTCCGTGCCACATTCCACAAAGTGCTTAAGGATGTTTCCCGCGACAAACCTCCCACAAAATTACGCCAATGCGCACGTTTTTTTTCCTTGATCAGGTTTTTGAATTGCTGCTCAAGAGAAAAATACGCGTTGAAGTTATCCAGGGTTCCGTGTTTCCGAAAAGCTTTAAAAGCGTTCGATTTATCCACGTACAGTTTGGTACATTGACTGTCCCACCATGGATTAGGAGGCCTTCGACGAACAGATGGATCTGGGATAGGTTTCGTTTGAGATTGAACTGCACTATCATAAATCAAGCGAACAAGATAAGAATATTCCTCCAACACATCCACAGAATGTATGGATGAAACAATAGTGTCCGAGAATTTTTTCCAGTCGATGTGTCTTGTGAGGTCATATGCCGTATTTGTTGAATTTGCAGCGTTCACCCCATCGGTGATTGTAATTTTGATAGGCAAGTGATCACTACCATTGGGATCAGGGATTACCTTCCACTGGCAATCCAATGATAGTGAGTTTGAGCAGAGTGAGAGGTCAATTGCACTTTGTCTAGCCGGAGGTTTAGGTACCCGTGTTTTATCACCCGTGTTCTAAATAGTTAAATTGAAACTGTCACAAATACTATAGATAAGAGTAGAACGACTATCGTCAATTTGCTCCCCCCAGACAGTCCCATGTGAATTAAAGTCACCCAGGATCAACCTAGGCTCAGGAAGTACTGAGCACAGGTTCTCTAGGTGACTTTGATTCACTGCAACTCTCTGAGGCCAGTACAAACTCACAATGCATAAGTCCTTTCCCCTTATAGTTGTATGACAAGCAACAGCTTCAATTCCTCCTGACAAAGGGAGGTGGATTCTATAGAAAGAGTGGCGTTTATTGATCCCCAAAAGCACCCCTCCATAAGAATCATTGCGATCCAAACGAATAATGTTAAAATCGTGGAATGAGATGTTTGATTGAGAAGAAAGCCATGTTTCAGAAAGGACAAAAATTTCGCAACTAGTTTCATGAAGAAGAAATTTGAACGGATCCAGTTTAGGGATTAGACTACGACAGTTCCACTGTAACACAGTGATATCTCCGACCTCTCGGCTTGAATTAGCCATCGAGAGAGATAAACACTGAAAGAAGGGGCCAAGTTTGCATCAATTGCTTCAAAAATGTCTTTATTACAGGGAGCATAGAGGTAACAATGCTCTTGATCGATTCCGAGACGTTGAAAAACGTAAAGACCCCATTAAGTATGTCACATAATTTAAAAATTCCAGATTGGGAAGTTGGTTCTGGCAAGATTACGTTAGGAGTGACAGACTTAGAAGTTCCCGCAATATCTGGTGTATTCTGTGGTGTCATATTAATACGGAACCCAGGAGGAACTTGTTTTTCTTTTACTATAGATGTCGGTTTTTGCTTAACACCAATTGAGGAACAAAATGTTGGAATTTTTGTTGGGATTTTGGGAGTCTTTGGTGCTGGTTTTGAGCGTTTTCGCGAATTTGCTACAAAGATGACCGGGTGATCTTCGTCGGTAGTATCTGATTCTACATTGTCAACTGACAGCGCAGAAAAAATGTTAGTCGAATGAGATTGGATCGGTTGCGCCGCGCCCTTCAATATGGCGGCATACGACCGTTTCGACCGTTCCTTTAACGAGCGCTTTTGGCTATCCCAGCGACTCTTATATTCCTCGCACGAGGAGATTTCATGGGGTGAGCCCCCGCAATAGACACATTTCTGCACTATTGCTGAGCACGCTCCAGCCCCATGATTCTCCCCGCATTTGGGACACCGTGGCTTGTTACAGCAGTGCGACGCAGTGTGTCCCAACTTATTGCAGTTTTTGCAATCCATTGGGCGAGGAACAAAGAGTCGCACAGGCAGCCTCAATATTCCGTCAATCAAGACGTAATGCGGGAGGGCTGTACCCGCAAAGGTCACACGAAATGAACCTGAAGGAGAGTACCCTTTGACTCCATTTACGACGGTGGAAGTTCTGAGTTGGCGGCAATCCAAGATTTCGACCGAAGCCGAATCGAGGCTCTTAAACTTACCAACGCCGTTGGATTTCACGTATTCTGCCTTCAGGCTCATTTCTGTAATCACGCCCTCGATCTCTACGTCTCGAGACGGAATGTACACGTGGTATTCTAAATTTATGAAATTGCTAGCAGCAATTTCATTTGCGGCTTTCCGGTTGGCTATTTCAACCCGCAATTTGTTCGGCCGCACCTTTTTAATGCAGGTTACAGAGGACCACCTCGCCAGATCTCTTGTGATCTGAACCACATTCAACTGTGTTGTACGCAGTTTTGACCACTGTGTTGTGACGGTCAGAGAAAGTGAAAAAGAAATGATGATGAGAGTGAGAAGAACGTAAACAAATAATGAAATTGAATTATGCGCGGGAATGATAAATAAATACATTGGTGAGAAAAATATGTTAGCAGCTTTCCAGAACTTAATTGGCACCATTTTGATAATATTGTGAAGACGAACGGTAGTGGCTGTAAGGTAGAAAGTTTAATCGAAAATCTAAAGTGATAACGGGCATTGCAACTATTCAGATAATTTGACTGATAGTCTGAAATTGATCTGTGAGCGCTGTAAGTAGAAGATAGAGAATAACAAGAATGCGATAGTTAATGGATGTTTTGATATTTAGATTGCGAGTTGAATGCCGTTGGATCACTAGAAAGAAAATAGTTGATTGCCACCGAGACTACCGTAAGTTACAAAAAGCATTTTACAAACCAAAAACTAAGTGTTTCATGTTTAGATTTAGTGACCCAAGTGCCGACTGTTGACAGAAGTCATTCATCTCAGAGCTACCGACCGTAAGTGTTTATCTGAATGTTAAGTTTGTACTTTGTATGTAATTAGATTTGATGACTTTATTAGGGCCTAAAAGAGAGGAAGAAAGCCATCAGGAAATTCATCTAGAGTGAAGGAGAAACTTTTAATGTAAGATAGCAAAATGTCGTATGTACTGTTCAATCTAATTGTTGTATTTATTGTAGCTTTGAGTAAATTTTATATTGAACTACAAGGATTCGTTTTTGCCTGAGCCTGAGAATTCCGAGAGCAACAAACTGTTTTCCATTTTTTTTGGGCCGGATGAAAACAACCCAAGGACCAGTGAAAGTTGGGCTCTCAGTGTAAACTCGGAGTCGGGTTGCTTTATTTTCAACTGAGGATGACTCGGAATTATCATCCATTGGAGAATAAAAATCATTAGAAGGACCCGCAACAACCGAATCCTCTAAATGCTCCTCATCCTCATAGACGCTATCTTCGTTATCCTCAGTTGAGGGGATTGGCCCCCCGCCTTCGTTCATATTTCTTCACACGAACACGGATGTCAAATGTTAAAAATATGAACGAAGCAAACAATGGTCGAAATATAGAGAAACAGATAGTAAAAAGAAAAAGTGAAAAAGAATGAAAAAGAACTTACAATTTTTTTACTTCTTAACGAGCTAATTTTCTTGAGTGTTTTTTTCTTTGGTACACACCCAAAATATTTTAGAAATTAATTCTACGGGATTTTTCACGTAGACTTAGTTTTTGATGCATCCCATCGATTCTACGTGCGTCTTGTAGTAACTACTTTCGTTCCACATAAACGACTCATGAATTTCACGTAAAATTCATGTGGATAGCTGAGAATGCTTTTTTTGTAAACGTGTTTGTGTTCACATGTTAATTCTGATAAGAAAATGTACGAGCATCAGTCAGTTGATAGCTTCATGGTGAAAACTTGTGTCGGTTTGCAAATTGACACGTTTGTTTTTAGCTGTTTGTTACTATTTTTGGTTCCGTTTCGTTAATTTACCTCCCGCTTCCACGGATTTGATCTGACTCAGTGGCGCATCAGGTAAGAAACCGACCTGACGGTAGGAGCCGGAATTTTAAAAGATCCAACCGAATCCACTCACTAGTTAATAACATTTACTTTCGGTGGCTTTCTAGATTTTTTATTAATATTTAAAATTTTATTTTATTTTCATTTTTGACTTCAGGCAATAGTGAAATATATTCCTCATTCCCTGGAAGAAGCCACCCAGGAAGGATGGATTACTCTGCGCAGAACACCGATCGGTACTCGAGGGAACGAGTTCTCCGTAGATACAGACCAGGTAATAACCATTAGTGCCATCAGAATAATTATTTTCTTAAACGGGATGCTAATTATATTTTTTAAACTTCAACAGGATTGAACATACTAAACCGCACTTCGAGCCGTGGGATAATTCATAGTACCATTATGTTTCCCGGATTATTTCGAAGTGACAAAAGTTAGTGAGTAGTGAAAAGCATCGGAATTTTATTTGTAATAATAAATAATAATTTAAAAATAAAAGAAACGATAAAATCAATCAAACAACCAATTGTTCTTAATGAGCTTTCATTTCAAGTTCATTCACAATCCATTTAGAATCAAGTAAAACTGACAATAACTTTCATCGCCATATCGCGTTGAACGCACTAGAAAATCACGTAAATTATAGGTGAGGTCCATAAAGCACAAATTCTTATTAGGGGAGCGTTTACATAATTTATTCGTAGCATTTACGTGAAAATCATTTGGATAAAAATTATGTAGTTTTTCACGTAGCCGCTACGTGAGGATTATTTTGGGTGCACAACCACGTGTTCTTTCGTTGATCACAGCTGGCCCTGGCGATGACGATGGCAATGATTTTTCCTCGGTTGATTGATGATGGCTCGATCCACCGGGAGAGAATGACCAATCGGATTCAGACTCGTGCAATGTCTCCGTTATCCGGATACGGCAATTAAAACCGGATACGGCAATTAAAACCGGATCTATCGGACAACAGGTTAAATGGGGGAAACAATTTGCACTCCTCTGTTGATGGTCCTGGTGCTGATGGTGATGACTACCCGAATTGAAAAACATTATGAAAACACCATGAATTTCATTTTCACTCTATCGTGGATTTTATGGTTGACACCATGAATATCACGGTACATGAAACCATGATTTCACTGTCAAACTCATTGTTTTCAACCATGGTATTCATGGTTTTGGCCAAAATAACCATGAAAAAAAGGGGGTTGTTAAGCAACTTAACATTGAAAAGATCAACTTTTTCCCGTACATTTGGAAACACAAAACGATAAAATTTATGGTTTTTACAGCTTCCAATTTTGTCAACCACACTGTGAAATTCACTGTTATCCCTTGAATTTTAATCGTTCAAAGATTATGAACATCAACGTTGATTTATGGTTTATCGAGAACGTCGGTACCGTGAAATTTTATGGTTTTATTTGATGTATTCATTGTTTTTTTTTTTGTTTATATTTCCTCCTAAAATAAAAAATAAACTTGTTTCATTCGTTTGATCCTTTTATTTAAAGTTATAGATTGTTTTCAAAGAAACTTATTGTCACTTTTCCAGAAGCAAAATTTTCTACAACACAACACCGGTGGCTTCATTCATTTTTGCCATCTTCAGATATACTAGATTGGTGGCCTATCCGTTCGATTCGGGTTTTTCTTGGATGTCCTGTCCATCAGCCATTTTGTGCTGCCGCGCACTCTTCGCCAGCATCTATATAAAATAAAAGAAATTTGTATAAGTTTAGTTATCTAACTGTAAAATAAAAGAACTTACCTGCATTACCGTAGGTAAATTGTCATCCTTATTCGATCCACTATCCAGCCAGAATTATAGCAAAAATCTCTAAATTTGCTGGTTCCGAACGCGCAAACCACGAACAAATTCAAAGAAAAAATGGCGTTTGTGTGAACGAGAAAAAAATTCTCTTCACGAAAAATTATAAATGTGTAAAAGAAGCAAATTTTTACCAATGCTGTATTGGTTTGGATCTGCATTTTACCATGGATTACGCTGTAACAGTAATAATCACAAAAATATTACTGTGATACCGTGCTTCTGACATATTTAGTAACTATGATGTATTTTGGAAAAACGGGATAGTTCACGGTGACTTTGAATATTATGGTGATTTCATCATAAGAATTGGTAGATAGATATTTAGATTTTACGATAAAGTTTATTGTTCAATTGAATATCATTGTTCTGTTATATTATTACCATGGTCTTGGCTATTCGGGTAGGCAGCCTGATGTTCCAGTCAGATGTGGGGAATGCGCACCAGCGCTGCCGGGGGAAGCACTGCTTGACACTTCCGTTGCTGGATTGATTCGGCAATTGACGACCGAATGATGCAGGATAACTGCTTGTGGAAACTTCCAACTTTACTTCACTTTTGCGACTTTAAAGCACCCGATAAGTATAGCGATACAAAAACGAATTTGTGGTGACAGTTCGCACGTCCTATTTGAGATTAGATTAAATTAAATTAATTTTTTCAAGTTATTTTTTTTTTGTGTGAGCTTCTGAATCTCAGCGCTAGGCTCAAATAATATTTTAATTATTTTTATTTTGCAAATAGAGTGTTCATTTCCCGGCCATTTTTACGTTCCCGGGATTCGGTAAATCAGATCATCCTATACCTGGGATCCCGGGAAAAAATTTAAATAGGAGATTATAACCCTTCCTACTACATATGTATGTACGAAATCATCGATATGGTATCCTGTACTTTCTTTTTTACACTTATTCTTTATTAAAAACATATAAAAGTATTTAAATATTATGCATGCAGAAAAAAAAATCCAAAATATGAGCGTTAATAATTGTGGTAGTTTTGCATTTAGAATAGATTTAATATAAAACTAAGCAATCGTTGTGAACGGGAGTAGCTAGTTGTCAACCAACCAAGCAAATGGAGTAATAAAGATTTATCCATTCAAACTAGTTTCTGATGAATTTATTATAAAGATTCTTAGGTTACAACATTGGCGACGAGTCGAATCCACCTGAAGATAGAACGGATGAGTGAGTTAAGTATGAATATAGTATTTTTTTTTCAAAACGCCATAAACGTGGTAAGTAAAATCTCGTTAGTGTGTGGTGCGCCTCTGTGTAAATAAGAATAGCTCCATTGAGGCTTCACACACACTACCAGACTAGCCACGTGATTCCCGCGTAAGCGTCAATGCACCCTTTTCGTGTACCAACGTTTGATCGGACAAGACGTGCTTACCGGAGGTATCCTGCCCTCGTGTTAAGGGTGATTTCCGCTAGTGGTTTGATTTTGCACATTTGGCGACCGTGACAGTGTTGTTGTTTGTTTGAACGGAATTGGCAAGGTAGGAGAAATCGGGAAATCACCCTTTCACGAGATTTGAATTCCTTTTTTATCAAGTTTAGTTTCGGGAAAAAGCAATGTGTCGTACAGGTGTAAGTGGAAAGAAGTAGAGAGTCAAACGATGTGTGATTGTGTGCGATAGAAATCGACCAAGAGAGCAAGTAGAGAGCTTACCTTTTAAAGAAGGAAAGTGTGATGGTGGATAGTTTATTTTTAAAAGAGTAAGATGGGAAAACAAGCGTGTTGAGAGTCCGCTTGCCCGTCAGAATCAAGGCGTGTTGTGAGTCCGCTATTTGATTCGAGAAAAAGAGAGATGGGGTAGCACGCGCATTGAGAGTCCGCTTGCTCATCATCAAACAAAGCGTGCTGGGATTCCGCTGTTTGAATTGGAAAAAGTATGACGGGAAGCACAAGCGAGTTGAGAGTCCGCTTGCATTCACCGCATCGCATCGCATCGTATTCACTATGTCATCGGCCTACACACAAAACTTTCGAGGCTCCACTTAGCAAAAATGAGCCGTTACTTTCCGTTAGCAAAAAAAAATTTTTACTGCTCAGTTAGCATTTTCCCAAATTGTCATGGCTTTTGCTCAATTTGAGTAAAAAAACCCTTTGCTACCAAATTGAGCAATTATATTAGCATGGACTCGAACAATAGTCTGTACGTAAACCGCAGTCGTTTTTTTCTGCATGTCGTCCAGTCGGTCGCAATTTCGAAGCGAGAAAAAATTAAAGTTTTGTTTTCTTTTTACGCGAATTTTGTTGGAGGAAGATAAAATTCCATTGATTAACTTGTTCCAGAACTCGCACCAACCAACGATGTCAACATTGCTGATCTGTGCGTGCGGGTGGAATTGCTGTGGTTCTGTTTGGTGTTCCCGGTGCGTTCATCCCAGGCTGCTCCGGAATTCCATCTGGACGGGTGTTGACAAAAACTTCCTGTGGGTGCCGGTCAACTATTTAGTTGTGGTGACCGCCCGCGGAAGAGCCCATAACACAGCTGGCGTGGCGCGAAATACGAAAGAGTTGAACCTATACATCGAATTCCTCCGCTGGATGGGGGCTGCTCGATTGATCAACCAGCGCTTTAGTTCCGGCAACGTTGCTGCTGTTCACGGAAGCGAATCAATTTATAGGGCAGAACATTCTACCTGAGTTTGCTCGGTAAGTGGGTAATTTAAACTAAACAAAATTTAAACCTATTTAACTTAAAACAAAATTTGATTTTAGCTTAGGACGAAGAAAGTTATTGGCCATTCCGATGGCACATCACAGGCTTCTGAAAACTCACAACGGTTGTCTAAAGGTTGGCAGTCGGAAGTTGAATAACTCGCGTCTGAAGGTGTGAGCATTGATGACGTAATCGCTGGCCCGTTCTCGTTCATGATGCCTCTAGATATGGTGGTCTCTCTTTGGCAAAAAGTAGACGAGGGTTGGATGCGGAGGAGGAGCCGAAATTTGACAGCTGGCTGTTCGGCTGGCTGCTGGCTGGCTGGGATGCCAGGTGCTCTTATTTTTTGTAAAACACGAAGTTTTGCTAATCATCAAGATATTGCTTAGACAAAGATTTCGCCTTGATTTTTGCAAAAAATAATTCATAGAATCGAAACAAAATCTTCCGGCTGAGCTCCGGGCTGGTAAGCAAAGCTGGAAGAAGTTGGACCTATAAACGACGGTGCCAGCTTTGTCGGTAGCGGTGAGTAACATTAATTTTGCATTACTTATGACAAATTCATGCTTATTCGACACTTTTTTCTTTCAAGAGCTATCTAGAAGCAGCAGAAAGTCATCGAATCGGATGGTAACATGGCGAGGCGTTACATTCCATCGTCCGAGAAGCGGCTGGCCCTCCTGCAGGAACATCCGATCTTCATCGAGATGAAAAAGCTGCTTCAGGAGGACCCCCGTCTGTTGCCATCGCTGCTCCAGAAGATCCAATCGAGTAATCCGGATCTGATGGGTAGCATTTTGGAAAACCAGATGAAGTTTTTTGCACTTTTGAATGAGGAAACCGATGAGCTGAAATAGTAAAATAGGCGCAACGTTAGGCGCCTGAGCAGCATGACGATAAGTCCGATGAGTGGGTTGGGGAATCAGTTCGATCCACTGCCGACTGTTGATTGTCCGGAATGGATTGAGCCCCTGAAGGATTCTGCAGGTCATGCTGTCCAATTGCTAGTCATCCTCAAGTGCAGCAAAGCTCCAGCTCAGCGCTGCTCGTGGGTGGTGGTGAAGGTAGATTAACTGAATATGTTAATATTAAAAAAGGCTTGATGCTTGAGGCTTACATGATGCAACAGTTATTTGAAAATAAAATTTCGAATCATAAAATCGTTTATCATTTACTCATGAAAATTATCAATAGCAGAATTTATAGCATTCCTTTAGCAGAACCGATTTACTTTTATTTTCATCCAACACTTTTCGATTAAAGGGAAACAAAATAGCTCTTTGGATAAGGTAACAAGAATAAGGAACAAGCAACATCCGGTTTAGGGTTTTGGTTGTTTGTTCCACCCTTTAAGATCCTTTCTATCATAACGGTCAATGAAAAGTTTTTCTTTTTCGGAACATACGTATAGACCGAACGGTATTGTAATTTCATTAAAAAAAGTGTTTAGAATACAAATTAATTCATTGAATATACTCATATCGTCATATCATTGCTTTTCTCCGAAAACTCAATTTAAACATAATAAAATAAACTAAACCCCAGTACGGTTTTAAATCTTTTGATCATTCGTTTACGATTGGCTTGTGCACATACACACACTTTTTTGCCATCTGATTTTTTATCTCCAACACCTGGCATCCCTGGACCCCTTTTTTCGTAAACACTACAGCCAGCTGTCAAAACTTTTTTCAATATGGCGGAATGGCGATTTGGCATATGAGATCACCATATCTAGAGGCATCATGGTTCTCGTTGGCAGCAAAGTAGGGCCAAAAATTTGAATTTGACCAGAGCTGCTCTTTTGGTTATTATCCCAAGTAACAATTTAAATTCAAACAGGCTTTGTAAGCAAATGAGGGTGTTTTATAAAAGATTCAAAAAGTCTTTGTTATCCTTTAAGGAATTTCAATAAGAACTCTATAAAAACGTTCTTCAAGATAGCTACAAAGCCTTTATAAAACTTTTTACAAAAGTGTCAATTATATTTCTTTTGAGGCTTTTTGTAAGAGATTTCAAGAGTTCTATAAAACCATTTCCACACTTCCTTATGAAACCTGAAATATCTTCCGAAAAAAATCATAATTGCTTTGATATAGTACAAATTGACTGTGCGATAACCCTTATAAAAAAAAAATAAAACTTGGAATAAAACCTTATAGTTTGATAGTTTCAGAAATTTACTGACAAAATGACCTTAAAAAACCCTTATAAAGAAAGAAAACTTTGATTAAAACCTAATTGTTTAATAGTATTACAAATTGACAGTCAAAATACGCTTAAATAACCCTTATGAATATAGAAAGTCTCGATTAAAACCTTATAGTTTAATAGTATTACAAATTGACTTTTAAAATACCATCAAATAACCCTTTTAAAGAAAGAAAGCTTTGAATAAAACTTAATAGTTTTATAGGTAGCAAATTACTCCATATGAGGTTTTCGTCAAGAAAAAAAAAAGAACAACGCCA
>NW_026598507.1:0-25000 GCF_029784155.1 Uranotaenia lowii | reverse complement strand
TACCATTTTGAAATCGTTCAAATGTCTGCTATCAGAAAAAAAATTGTTTTGTTTTTTATGCTCCACAGGAAACGACCTTACAGCCAAAAAGTCCTTAAAAAATGGGTGTTTTGCATAAAAAATAAATTATTTTGTTTAAGTCGCATTGAAAATCTTTTGATTGATGTGAATTCAGAAAAATTGAGATCTTATATTGAAATAATAAAAGTGCTTGGTTTTACAGACCACAGGTGGTTACTTTAAAATTCCATAAATATTTTTTCCAATGATTTCATAGCTATATTTTAACGAGGATCAAGGAATTTTGATGAAAAAAAATCGCTGTTCTGTTAAATTACATTCAATTTCAACCAATAGTGCTGAATCAATGATGAGGAGACTTCTAGGGTGACCAATTCTAGTATTAAATCATAGAATTTCAATATATTGAGAACCAAATCTGAGATTTAGATATTTTTACTTTACGCTTTTTGTAACCCTGAGCACTACTACTCTGAAATGTTGAATTTAATTTCAATAATATTATAGGAAATTAAATACGACATTCAATTAACTCTAAAATTTGAAATCTGCGCATTTAGTCCATTTTATGTTGAAATACGGCTCAGCGAATTTCGGAAATCTCTCGTTGTATGTCTTTCGCGGTTCTTGATGTGATAAAAATATCACAACAAATTAAAATTAATTAAGTTTCCATTGGTTTCAGGTTTTTATAGATTAAATTATTTATCAGCCCAGTTTCATAAATATAAGATAATTATCTTTTCTTATATATATAAAAATTGAGGCGCAAATATGTACGTAGCATAGCATAACAGAGCAAAGGGTGACTACACACATCTTACATTGGCTGATACACATGATACAACTAATAAGAAAACCAGCAGAAGATGCCAAAATGAGAATCTGGATTCAATTCTCATTTGCAATGTTGATTCTGAAGATTAGTGTGGTACCATAATGCACACCGCGACAACTCCATGTAATCATGGTAGGGAAAATCTGAAACAGTAAAATAACTCTTTAGGTGCAGAGAACTCATACGACCCATAAAGCTGTTTCAGATAGGATCGGGAAGGGTGCAATTGAGGGAATCCTACATGGCCAATAGGATTGATGAATGATATAATGAATTAAACATGAAACAATCTCACCAAAGTTCCTCGTCAAGAGTGTTGAGTCTTCTAACAATTTCCAATCGAAGCAATCCAATTCCGCTCCTTAGCTCGGGGGACAAAATATTCATAAGGCAATTTGTATAAGCTTGTTGTCAAATTAGTTTTGCTGTTTGAGTTTTTTCACAACAACTCCACAGGTCACTTCTCTATCACATGCATAGAAACAACATAATTTTTCTATCCCAAATACATGAACCATAAAATTGACCACTTTTTGTGACAGAAGGATCCGGAACTCCAAGCGTGAATTTACAGTTGAACTAAGCATTGAAATCTTGTGGAGGCGCAAATATGTACGTACACTTAAAACTCTTGGAGAGTTCATCCGATTTGCTTGCATTTTTTTTGTTGTGTTCGTTTTCGCGCTGAGCAGAACACAATGAAGAGATAATTTAGAAAATGATTTTTGTGGAATTTGATGATTCAATTTTAGCTTTTATTCGTATCAAATAAAAGTTATGGCACTCGATATCCCAGTTTCTTTTTTTTTTTTCATTCAAATCGCCCAGAAAAGGAAGGCGCCAAAAGCTCACTGAAGCCAAAGGCTTACTGATGCTCATCAATCTTCATAAAGGAAGTTTTGGCGCCCATTTTCAAAACTAATGTACTCTTCACGTGGCACCAGTAAAATGGATACTTGGATTTGATTGTTTATTTTCTGTATGGGGTGAAAAAAACACAATAAGCCGGTAAGGAGCATATTTCTGAAAATAGTCATTCTTGCTTCAAATTCCGGTTTTTTTCAGGACTAACCCGGACATTTGGTAAAAAATTTTAAAAGGTCCGGCTCGGTTGTCCGGAATCATCACTTTAAAATCAAACAAAAATCTGTAACTAAGTCAATATATTTTATTTTAGTTTTGCGTACTCAAACGATTTTTTGAGCAAGTTTTGACATATTAATCATGAACTGTATCTGGATGCTTAAAATACGATTCAAAATCTGCAGATGTGTTTTAATGAAAAATTCATTTATTTATTATTCAAGTGCTTCTCATTTAGATTTTTGTTGAGAAGTTCCCGAACTTAGACCAAATTTGCTCGGTATTTCCCTAATTGTGAATTGAAATTTTTAAAACAATTGCCCGGATATTATTAGGTTTTTATATAAAATAGTCCGGGTTGAATATGTATAAAAAAAGGAAAAAAATATTAAGTTAAGATTCCGGTCAACCCAGTCCAAATTGGCAAGACTTTCGTTTGGCGCCGGCCATCCGATTTGGTACAGTCACCTTATCCAATTTCTTCGGCGCAGAACGCCAGTTTGCTTTGAACTGCTTCTCGCTGCTTACAAATTTTTGAGTCTTCTTACGGTTTTGCGTAAATATCCAATATTTTTCTATTGGGAGAAGTTCTGGCTCTTATCCTTGGGCACAACCTGAATGATGTTAGCGGCATACCACTCCATGGCCTTTTTCATATAGCAGGATGCCAAATCCGACCAAAACAGCACAAACAAGTCATGTTTCTTCTGGAAAGGCAGCAAACGCTTTTGAAGACACTTTTTTACGTAAATTTCCTGGTTGACGGTTCCGGCTGCAACAAAAATGTCGCTTTATAGGCCTCAGGTACAGATAGCTTCCCTAACGGGATATTTCTTGGCAAACTTTGATAGTTCAATATGCTTGAAAATGTCTGCTTCCTTTCCCCATCCGGTTGCTGTATAAAACTCTTGTCTCGGAAGCTGTCTGAAGTCTGTCTTGGCGTAGGTTTCGTCGTCCATTACCACGCAATCAAACTTTGTCAACAATGTCGTATACAGCTTCCGAGATCTTGTTTTTGCCGTACGGTTTTGCTTTTCATTGCGATTAGCAGTCAGTACCTTTATATAAGTCGAGAGTCCGGATCGTTTTTAAGCTTCATGCACGGTTGTAGACGATATTCCCACCTTATTGGCGTCATCTTGAACAAAAAGATTGGAGTTTCGCTTGAAAGTGCTAGCCACTCTTCTATTCGTCACTGCGGCTCCTGGATTTCGATTTGCCCTATATCCCGGCTTCCTCACGACGGATTTTCACGACGCATGTACTAAATTTTGATTCGTAGCTCTCCTTGCTTGAACGCCATTTTGAAAACTAAAGATCTTATTTTGAAAGCCAAATAGAAGCATAAGAATGAGGAGTGTTCAAATTTTTGATATGAATGATAAGAAAAAATACGGCGAATTTTTAGTTGACCACTTTGACCACTTTTTGATCCAACACCCTTTAGAAAACCCCGCTTACCCCGAGGTAGTCGGGGTAGTCACCACTTCAGATGAGTGAAATCTCGGATTAAACGAAATACATTGACAAACCATATTCTTTTGCTCTGGTATTGCATATCATTCAGGCGCATAGCTCGGTTCTTACATGGATTTTATTTTTATGTTTAATCGACGTTTCAGGAAAGCGTAGATTTAAAACTAGCTTAAAAATAAATCGCGTTGATAAACTACATTTTTACATGGATTTTTTTATAACAATGTTAGCTCGGATAACGCGGAAGCGGGGTTCTACTGTACATATTTCGTGCTATCTGAGGTTAGCCCTTCATCGGACTCGAGAAACTTCAATTGCCAATTTCGAATGAATATTACGAAAAGCGTTTGTTCACCTTCGAGATTCTTGAGTTCGATGAGGGACTAAAGATAGTTGTCCGAAAATTCCTTACACTCATAATACTGTGTCTGAATTGCAAAAATGCCGAGTGTTTGAAAGATTTACTTACTACTTACTAAGTTTTTTTTGAACGAATTTATACTGATACTATTCTGATTTTTAGAAACTTTGACGTATGTTTTATTGATACAAAATTGTGAGCATCCTTAACACCTCCATAATGATTTCTGAGCTTAAACACAAAATTTTTGCTCAAATTTGACTTTAGCCAGAGGAAATTTAGCAAAAGGAGAGAAATTTAGAAAAAAAAAACGGTGGAAAAGATCGCGGTGGATTTAAAACAGAATTTTTTTTTATTTGAAATTCTTGGGGAATAACCAATTACCAAATGATATACATACACGGACTCTATTTCTTCTATTTATTTATTAGGAAGTTTTATGGACTTTCCATTTTTCCATTTTTCACTCTTCGCTTATTTTTATTTCACTTTGACCGTGTAAATTTTTCCTCTGGGTGGCGGAATCCGAATCGAAATATTTACCGTCCGTTCCGAAAGGCGGGACTGATTTCAGTTTCTTGTGTCTGTCCAGGACGTGGTATTTTTTTCGCCGAACATTCTTGGATTGATGTTTTTGTTCGCCGCAGCGGGAATTTGGTTAGAAAAAACACAAAAATGTATCATAATCATAAACCGGAATTTCTTCGTGTTCCTCACCTGTACGCTTCCTGTGTTGATTTGTCCACTCTGGAAGTCAATTTGGTCCCAACAGCTAACGGCAGCAGCGAACTCGGCATCCGCATTACACTTCTGTTCATTGGAAATAGTTGGATAGTTACAAAAAATTTTGCTTACTGAAATGAATCGACTATTTTTTCGAAAATTTTGTGGCAGATTCGATCAATATAAAACGAATAAATTTATCAATTAAAATCTTATAATAAAAAGATTTAAAAATCGATTAAATCTTTTGTCTATTTGTGAATTAAATTTTTTAAGGTTCCTGTAGTATTATTTCTTTAAATTGAATTCAGAATTACAAATAGTTATTTTCCTCTTTTTTTCTAAGGTCTCTTATATCTTCACATATTAAATTTCAATCCTCTAAGCTTTGACCTGAGAAACCGCATTTAAACTGATGCAACGCCTCTACCAAATAAAAACTAATGAAGAATGAAGAAATAAAAAAACACACATTTCTGCAAAACGTTTTTTTCTTATCAATACGCAAAAATCAACAGCTTCAAAATTCAGCAGGATAGAAATTTCAAAACATTCAAAATCTTATGGCATTATTAACTCGAAATTTAAACAAGTTCAACCTAAACTCTTCTGGCTTTGAGCGCTTCCAATGCAATCAGACATTTCGTCCAGGATATCATCAACCATACCTACCACCTTATTCCAGATGCAACTTTAATCACTCAAGCGAAAAGTAAGATAGCCGAGCTCATGGAACTATACAACGGCGTAGAGGATAAACCAGACGATCAACTAACGTCGAGAGAGTACCAGTATGTTTTTTTGAAAGAATACAACGAAACCTTCAACAAACTTGGGAAAGATATGGGGAAGTGTAAGTAAAAGCAATTGATTTTGTTTGTGAATATTTCCTGAGACTTAAAAAAAAACAACACAAGTACCTACTAAGCACATATTTTCACGAAGTAGATAGAAATTCAAGATAAATATTATTGATTAATAAAATTTCCTATATTTTATACAACTTAACCTGAGTTTAAGCGTTGCGTTTCCATTTTTTATGTTTTATTCATCAGTTTCATGATTTAGTTTTATGAGATACAAATTTTGCAAATATCCATACACAATCTTACAGAACTCTCGGTTACTCTCAATATACTTAAACGAGCCATAGACTTCACCACATTATGCGCAAATTCGATGATTCCACCACGAATGTCTGCATCTATGATCGCTCACTTACGATACAAACATATTCCGCGCGAACACAAACGACTGAGACTTAGTAAATGACCTGAAACTTGTAGGTTTGCTTGTACAAAAAATTCCGATTCCGACCAACTTAACTCAAACCGATTGTGTGCTCATGGTACAAATGTGGTGACAATCCCTTTTTCCTTTTTGTTATTTACGATTGGTAAAACATTAAATAATTTAAAATTAATTTTCAGCAATCGTGGACAGCTTGCAAATCGAAGACCCGAATGTTTACAGTAGAAAACAAATCAAAGCCATGAGCCGACAAATTGTTGAAAAAAATTCCAAGAAAGAAGACTAAATAACTATGCTCTAATTTATAACTACCAGGATCGACGTAAGCCCTGTGTTGCATCGAAACAAAATTATTATCACTTCAGCTCGTTTACTACATTTTTCACACTGTATTTTATCAGGCTAATTCTGGAAACCTCCTTGATAGAGCTGCGAATAGTCAGAGTTATTCGATATTGATTCTGCTTTGAATGTCGATGTCATGCGATACTAAGTTTTGGTCAGTGAAATAAGTTTAAAATGTCATGACCAAGATGAATTAACAACATGCTTGATTCAACTTTTTCTTTTTGCAATCAAGGACTACATTTTAACAACTGTTATGCAACAAATAACGTTAAACCCTTCCCAACACAGCCTGAAAAAGAAATAGAAGGATGACCACGGTGTGTGATGCTAGTGTCTGACTGACATTCTCGATTGGTCATTCAATTCGTAGACGACTTTGATATTTTTCATCGACATTGACCTTACTAGACGTTCAGAAAAGGGGTAGGCTTAATAGCGGCACGTTATCCAGACAAACGGGTAAACTGTACTTATACCGTGGTGCCTAGAAGATGATACCAGTCTTTGAGGCAATAATTTGCAATGCAGTTCTGAAAAGTGAACTTTTCGAAACTGAAAACAGTATCGAAATGTGCTACTTGATCAGCAATTTCAGCCATTGGCATAATTTTTAACAAGCGGTTATTTGTCTTGAAGATTGGAAGGGTTATTTTATTTATTTACATAGTATTCCGTCTCACGACATAACTTGACGAACATAATTCCTTAAATTCACTCGGTCCATGGCAACCGTTCTCCAATTTCTCGGACACCCCACGTTCGCCAGATCACACTCCACTTGGTCTAACCACCTCGCACGTTGCGCCCCCGCTCGTCTTGTTCCTACCGGATTCGTAGCGAACACCTGTTTTGCAGGACAGTCGTCCGGCATTCTCGCAACATGTCCCGCCCAGCGTATCCGGCCAGCCTTCACCACCTTCTGGATACTGGGTTTGCCGTAGAGTCGCGCGAGCTCGTGGTTCATCTTTCGCCTCCACACTCCGTTCTCCTGAACGCCGCCAAAGATGGTTCTTAACACTCGTCGCTCGAATACTCCTAGTGTACGCAGGTTCTCCAGCAATATCCATGTCTCGTGCCCGTAGAGAACAACCGGTCTAATGAGCGTCATATACAGGTTACACTTGTAGCATTTTGATTTGGGCACCACTGACCCAGAGTTCGGAAACACATTTGCTGACTGCTGATACTTCAACGAATTAGCAGAGAAACCCGAGAGACGGGAAAAACTTCGATCGTCGACCGGTGAAATACCCAAGGAAAAAATGATAAAAGGGCAGCCGATTATGCGCGCGATCATCATTTAGTTTCTGGGCCTTCTCCCGAGTGCTCGACAGTGCGACCGTGTGTTTTTTTGTGCTGGTGAACAGTGACCATTGCTGCTGTTGGTGCCGTCTGTTCCTGAGATTTGTCTGCGGGACGATCATCCAGCCAAGCCATCTGGTGCAGCATGATGTATGGGAGAAGAGCGTGGGAGCGATCACGGGCCTCGTTCCACCCGTGTTTTGACCGCCTGGCGCGGAAAAGGCAATTTTCATTGCCATCATTTGGATTCTGAAAGAGGTCCAAATGAATTCGATCGCTCTCGCCAGCCGGAGCCTGACAACCGAAAAGGCCGCGTAAGTTTAAAGACTACTTGGATGTGTGGTGACTTTCTAAATAAACCGTGGTCTTCAACAGAACACCAGCGACCTTTTTTTACAATTGCTCTGTTTCCAAGAATGCTTGCCGAATCCGGATCAGCCAACGGAAGCCGCTATTGCTGGTTCTGAAGCCGATTCGTGAGCGCTCACGTGAAGATTTTTTTTACTTTGACCAAATTTGACCATTATTGTAATTTTGTGAATTGAAATGTTCATACTTAAATCGACAAGTGTCCTTAAATCAAGCTGCGGACCACGACTTCCCGCTAGCCGCCGGGCAACAACACGGAAATGTTGGCAAATTTTTATAACAAAATTTGGCGCTTAAGCCTTCATTTTTCTTGGACCTTTCGGTTAATAAGTTCGCAACAATTTCTAAATTTTGTTAATTTAGCAACATGAAAACGTTACACACTTCGTGCAAGGGCCAAGTCTTCTAGACTGCAGTTGCTTGTGGAGTCCATAGTAGGCACGACTTCTGCTGATAATTCGCCGCCGGATCTCACGGCTGGTGTCATTGTGTGCCGTCACCAGTGAGCCGAGATAGACAAAGTCTTCGACTATCTCCAGCTCGTCGCCGTCGACTGTGACCTTGATATTGATAGACAAGCGGGTTCGGTCTGTCTCGGATCCGCAGGCTTGTACTTCGTCTTGAACGTATTAATCATCAACCCAATCCTTCCTGTTTCACGTTTCAGTTTGCGGTAATTCTCCTCCACCGCCGCAGATTATCTGCCGACTATATCAATGTCATCAGCAAAGCAGATAAGTTGACTGGATCTGTTGAAAAGCGTGCCCCGCATTTCGCTCACCGCTCGTCGAAGAACACCTTCTAGCGCCACGTTAAACATCATGCAGGATAGACCACGTTAAACATCATGCAGGATGCAGGATAGATCATCTGCGGAAGACATCTACCGCAAACTGAAACGCGAAGCAGGAAGGATTGGGTTAATGATTAATACGTCCAAGACGAAGTACATGCTGGCCTGCGGATCCGAGACCGACCGAACCCGCTTGTCCAGTAATAACAAGGTCACGATCGACGGCGACGAGCTGGAGATAGTCGAAGACTTTGACTATCTCGGCTCACTGGTGACCGCAGACAATGACACCAGCCGTGAGATCCGGAGGCGAATTATCAGCGGAAGTCGTGCCTACTATGGACTCCACAAGCAACTGCGGTCAAGAAGACTTAGCCCTCGCACGAAGTGTAACCTGTATATGACTCTCATTAGACCGGTTGTTCTCTACGGGCACGAAACATGGATATTGCTCGAGGAGGACCTACGAACACTCGGGGTATTCGAGCGACGAGTGTTAAGAACCATCTTTGGCGGGGTACAGGAGAACGGAGTGTGGAGGCAAAGGATGAACCACGAGATCGCGCGACTCTACGGCGAACCCAGTATCCAGAAGGTGGTGAAGGCTGGTTGGATACGCTGGGCGGGACATGTTGCGAGAATGCCGGACGACTGTCCTGCAAAACAAATGTTCGCTACGAATCCGAGCGGGTTCGCAACGAGCGAGGTGGTTAGACCAAGTGGAGCGTATCTGGCGAACGTGGGGTGCCCGAGAAATTGGAGAACGGTTGCCATGGACCGAGTGAATTTTAGGAATTATGTTCGTCGAGTTATGTCGTGAGACGGAATACCATGTAAATAAAAAATAATGTTTAAGTAGTGTAAGAAATGATAAAACAATTATTTTAGGTAGGTTCTATTAGTGCTGATTGAATTTTATTTGCGTTAAAATTACTTCAAATCTTTTACATATTAATATGAAAGTAAAAATGTCCTTTAATATTAACCTCACATTACTCTTCATTAAGCTAACAAAAATAAAATGCATACAAATCTTTTAGTTCTATAAAATGATTTGAAGTTTTTACTGATTGTTAAATCAAGTAGGTATGCTTATGATTTCAATTTTCTATTGCTAAACGATTGATTCTTTTTTTTTTTTTGTCTTTATTAGTGACACTTTACACCTATGAGGCTATTCGTGAATGAACGATTGATTCATTTTAAATTTTGCACCTATGAAATGTTTGTTAAGATTTTCTGTCTCAGATATCTGCCTAATATAATCAAATAATTAGTATAGCTTCCGTGTTAGCTGCAACCATGGCCGTAGGAACGGGGGTGGTTTTGGGGGTTAAACCCCCGCCCCCCATAAGGATCCAAAACAGCAAGCAAGGTATTCTACTCTACACTCAAAATTTCAAATTCAGAGCCAAATTATGATAATAGAGTAAGGTTAATCAAGAGTAACAATCTAGATTAAAAACTTATGCCAAAACCTTAGAAGTTCATCCCAAGTCCAAAATTCTGCTACACTTTTTCAAAACTTTCTCTTTTGTTCATCGAAATTCAGGTCTGAATATTAAATTTTGAATTAAATTAATTCCATTTCGGAGGATCTGATTCCATAATTTCTATAACCAAAATTTTATTCCTATTTTCGTATTTCAGATTCTGTATCCAGTTCAGGATTCTTGATTTTCAGTTCGAAATTAAAAGCTGATTTGAAATCCTGGTTCAAATTTGTTTTTGCATTTCATATAAAATTTATATCATGTTATGAATGTGAATAAAGAGAAATTTTGGTTTTATATTCAAATTCAAAGTTCTTTAACTAAATTCTTACACAAAATTAAAAACTTCAAAGCTACGAAATGGCAATCCAAAATTGAAAAATCAGATGCAGATCTTTGTAAATTCATATTGTTATGCTGATTCACAATACAGATTGAAAATAAATTGTAAATTAATTTTACAATCAACATAAATTGTTGAGGAATTTAAGAGATCATGAACTTCAATCGCTTTTCTGAGCATTTAGACTTCGATGTTTCGAGCAACGTGTTCCGGAGAAAATTTTTAACTGTTTTAAGAACTGTATAGACCTGTGTTAATTTTTATTTTGTATTATAATTACTATTAAGTTATCATTAGGATCTACATATGATCCGTTGATTTTATTCTAATAAACAATAATAAACACTGTTACCTTTGGCTGAGTAGCTCAGCTATACAATGCAAATTAATTAGAAGACTAACCTCAGCCGCTCTCGCCTACCTGGTAGAACACACGGAACCCCTTTAGTTTCCCCTAGATCCTTCCCCTTTTCTTTCTTTCCTTTTTCAACACTTGTTATCTTCATTTTCTTAACCTATATTTTCACTTCTTCTGTCATTTTTTGTGCACACTTCCGACACAGTCTGTGCACAGTTTTTTCAACGCCAAATTTCAAACTAAAATCATTAATTTGGTTCAAGTTTGCATAAAGGGAACTTTGATCGAAAAATCTGCTGATTTGTACCTCTTACTTTTTTCTACAAAAAAAGTTTCGCTGACTGAATGTTTGAGTCAAGACCCATCTTTGGGTCACAGTTTAAAAATAGTAAATTTTATCTATTTTCATCAAAGATTAAAATCTTTGAATTTGCAAAATAGTATAGGAACATTGGGCTGGTTTGATTTGAGTATAGAATAAGTTTTTTTTAGGAAAAGGAAGACTCTCCTAAAAAGCTTATTTGATGCCCAAATCAACTAAGTTTGATCTACCAGCCTCCTAAACAAATTCAAAGATTTAACCATCGATGAAAGCGAATTTAGCTCACGGTTTTAGGTTTAGGACCAATCTTCTAAAGTTACAATTTAATATGAAAACTTTAAATCTTCAAGTACTTAAAAATGCATAATCATATAATCACAAACATATTTTTTTTTGTATTCGTGAATTGTTGGGCACATCTTCCCCCACCCCCACAAAAAAATATCCACCGAGTTAAATGTTGATGAATTTTAAAGTTTAATATGCACTGCTCCTCATACATACATTTATATAAGATTATGACTGGAATTATAAATTTATTGAAATTGGAAAGAATTAATGCTAAAACAGAATTTCTCACTTTCTATTCGTACAAACCGGCTGAAATTTGAACTGAAAATTTGACTAAAGTCTGTGAACGTCATCATTCTTTTGTTATATTTTTTGAAACCAGCTTTCAAAAGCCCTCGCCAACCACCATTCCTGCAAAGAATCATAAACAACAGTAGTCATTTTATCATATTATTTATTTCACATTTCTACAGTAGAGCAAGAACTTCTCTAGATTCGGTTAAGATATTTTGGTTCGTATTCGATCTCATACAGTTAGTTAGCAGTTTGCGTCGAGATAACTATTCGCTTTTCAATGACTTCATTGCACAATAATTGTTTTTTTTTAATTAAAATAGTTTACCGATTCATGTGCAAGTTACAGAGAAGACAACTTATGTTAAGCCGATAACCGAAAATAAAAGAATATGTAAGACTTACAGTGCCTTTATTGCTATATCGTTGGAAGTAACTAAAGAGAAAATACAGCATCACTTATCTATCATCACAAACAAAATAAATTGTAAAGGACGAAAACTGTGGTCTGTTCCAGTAAGCAGTACTACCAGCAGGAGGAACAAGCTATGGAAAGTTGCATTCCACTATATGCCATAATCGCTAAGATAAACATTATTTAACGAATTTTGCTCTTTGCACTTTTATACAGTTTCATCATCATTGGAATGATTATGGTACATTTACATATTTTATATGCTAAAAAGAACTCTATATTTGTCGCTCTTATTTACAATAGATGTAGGGTATCTTAGAATTATATTTGACTTGTATGTTACTCTCTATATCTTATTTCATCATGGCTTCATATGCATTAAGCTAGCTTTTTAAATTCAATTTTCAGTAAGCTCAAATAAGAGTGTCCTGTTTTTTTCTGTTTATTATCTACTATTTGCCTTCCCTAAACCATTTATGCCAGTTGGCCTAATCTGCAATCAGGTCACTCTGAATCCTTTCTAACTTTGTGGTTCAGGCTCTCCGCGGATTTCTCGACCTAAATTCTCGTATGGAAATGACTACGTATTATCTCAAGAAATAAAAGTGAAATCAGGAAACCTACAGAGTCTTGAATAAGTTTTATAGAGTTGGTTTGCTTTGCAAGCGATTTAGTTTATGTAGTTCTTGGATAACTGAGGATATTTATTCGAAGACTTTGAAAAATTAGAATCAGGAAAGTAACAAAACTAAAATCCGTTGAAAGCCTAGTAATCATCGGTTGTAGTAGCATGGGTTCACGTCTAGGTAATACACAAATTTATGAATTCGTAAGGAGACAGAATATTGGAATGTTTAGAATATTATAAGAGTTAATCGCTCAGCGAAAAATAAGACTGGGAAACGATCAACATACTCTTGACAGGTCAGAAAAACTAAATAAAAATAATTTATATCTGAAAAATGTAAAAAAGGATAAGAGGATTTGAGGAAGACAAGAACCATTTTATTACAAATTCAAGCATACATTTAGAATCGTAGCCAGTCCAACACAGATTATTTCGAATAAACTTCAACTCCGTGTCTATTACCGTTCATCCTGAGGTGTTTTGACATTCGTTCGTCGGATAACAGGTAGATAACATAAAAATTTAATATTAGAATAATTATTGTTTTTTTTATTTCATGTTTTAGAAACACCACTTTTGTGTATTGTCCCTACTTAGATTCCACAACTCACGAACCAATTAAAGCGTGTTTGATGGCTTTTCTAACATACGCCAATAGATAGCAAATTTATCTTACATATTATACTGACGAATAGATGAGATTTGTCTACTTATCAGGAATTTACTCGATTTGATTGAACCTGAAAATAGAATAAGTTACTGCAACTTTGAATACATATGAAGCGCATTTAATGATATCGCCGTTGATATTTGTTCTGTATATTTCTGTTTTTTTTTTTTCATTTCCAAACATTGTTCAACAAAATCATATAGGTATCTAGTTCATACATATATTCGACTTTATATCTGTTTTAAGAAGAACAAAATGCATTTAACAACTTCTTGAAAGCAAACACTAGAACCACAATAGTAGCTATAGGTAGTTAGGTAGATAGATATTTACGCATATTTTACGAGAGCGCATAACACTATTTTAGATGTATTTTATATATACGAATATATAGTACACTTTTTAGTGACAACAGATTTTAAAGATTATCTTCTATCGCTATGCACATGTTATGCGAATATAGTATTGTGTATTATCTTTCACGATTTTCATTTATTTTTGGGCGCAAACATGCTACTCTACTGTAATAATAGGGGCGTACCTTAAATCTGTAGCAATAAATATTATAGTTATGAGCTTATCGCCATTATCATCAGATTGAAGTGTAACAATGAGTACTCCCTTGCATTTATAGCTACGTATAGTCCATATTATTACAGCTATTGGTATCATTCGGCCCGTTTGTCTGGATCCGAATTGTCCCTTACAGAGCGCCAAATGGGTCTAACTGAACGTTGGTGTTTGCTGCAACCGGTTGCTGCGTAGTGGGTTGTATTAGAGAGGGTTGGCCGATGATTTGCTGCGATTGTTGCATCGGTGGCATCATTCCTCCGGCCATCGGCATTCCGCCGGCAGCTCCAGCCATCGGAGGCGCATTCATCATTGGTCTTATTTGCGGCATTCCTTGCTGCTGAAGGACATCAGAAGTTTGGTCATTAATCGTCATCATCTTGTAAATGCATATGTTTGAACAATTCTTATAAATAAAATTACATATACTCGTTTAAAAACCTTATAAATCGCGAGACAAGCAAATATAGCACAAAAATTTAGGTTAATATAATCGATGGAAACAAACAAATTAAAAAAAACGGATAATAATTCAGACATTTCGAGCGCTACTAGAATAAAATTTTATATTAGTAGGATGGTTCAGAAGCAGATGCATTGCTTTTATCTTACAGAAGTTACATTTAACATTTGAAATGCCAATCTATAAATTTCTTCAAATCAGTTTTCTGCTAAACAACTAAGCGAAGATCGCAAAACCTCGGCAACATTACCTTGATAGCCTTACTTTACCGTTTTTTTTTTTCCTTTATAACAACAGTCAAGAGAAAGCTATCCTGAGATCTTATCAATGCTCCGAAAATCGCTCAAAAAAAGCAATCAGGATTCGTTTCTAGCTAGAAAATGTCTTCTTTGATTACTGCGATATGCACGTGGTTAAGGTTAAGGTCGCATGTTTTCCAAAAATTAACACTAACTAGATACCAAAAAATCAACCGAGCGACATCGTGTGCTCCCTTTGCTAGTCGTCACGTGGTTGTCATGAATGTTTCAAATGGAAAATTTGAAGAAATGCCAGGACCGCATGTTGACAAAACCTGTTGCATGGACTCGGCACTTCATTGCGGTTAGGTTGTAGTGATTGGTACCTTCTACGTAAAGCGAAAAGTAAACAATCACCTGATAGCCTCCATGGATCGCTCAAACTGATATATATCAGTTGTGATTCTAGGAGGTTGAAAACCATCAAAGAAGGCAATCACCATCGAGATGCTCAATACTGATCTTCTTCTTCTTTCTTCTGGTTTCAGCAGGGGTCTGCTGATGTATTATGGACCGGTATCTCTGACCATATGTCCAGCTCAATACTGATAGTCTGTGTCCTTCCCTGCCACAGCTTGTTTTTTTCAGGAATGTTTCAAATATAGGAGCGTCGTTGTCATGCATAATTGTTTGTATGCTTTGGTTGGAGAAAAAAAAATTGACTGCTACGATTTTTTTGCCTCCGAATGCAGTTGAGCATGGCTCAGTGAAATTGAGTGATTTACGGATCATTGGAGCTTATTATTAGTTATTAAACTGTAGGTCCAAATTCCATTACGAAGAAAATATTGAAAATGGTAACTAAAAGATTGCTGGAAACAAGCAATACAATCTCGCTGTGCAGTTTTGAGAGTCTCCTTCTTAAAAAAAAATGAACCAATAACGACGCCGGCCAAGTCCGTGTAGTCGATAGAGGGAAAGGAAGTGCAGCACATGTGATGATTTGTTTTGCGGAGACCGGCTACGCCATCCATCCACAAATCTCACTCTGGTTATGTGGGAGTAAAGGGGGTGTGGCATCGAAATCACTTTGTTAAATGATGTGACCACTCAAAACTTATTCTCCTGATATCCTGAAAGCCTGAATTTCCTATTGAAACTATTTATTTATGTATTTATTTATTGATTTATTTATTTATTGATTTATTTATTTATTTATTTATTTATTTATTTATATATATAAAATAAAATCATCTGACAAGGATGTCTTAATGATCATCTTAATGTTAGTTGAACAAAGCATGATAGTTTTACTTAATTTCGTAGTTGATCACTTAATTCAGATGCAATACGGCGTCGAAAGGTTAAAGTGGATACATTAAAAGTCAAAGATAGTATAACAACTTAAGAAGCATATTATTGCTGAACGGAGAGGATCGTTGCTGCCATAACGCGTACTTCTCGATTCCAGAGATAACCAGTTTCTATTTCGTAGAGTTCGTTCTGGCGCATAAATATTACAGTGGGAAAGTAGTCAGGAGCAGTCAATTTCGTTCCCAAGAATTTTTGCCACGAACAGCGATTGGCCGATGGAACGACGATCCGACAGCGTATGAAGTCCCAGCAAGGCACAACGTTGTGCGTATGGCGGTAAATTTAAAGGATACAGCCAAGGTAGCTCACTGTTGATTCGGGCTGTGAACTAAGCTGAATGTTTGTGCCATTCTAAGGTTTCATTATTTATAACATTCTTCTAAAACTCCAATCCTCTTTTCTAAATTTATCTGGTGTGACTTAAACAATTTTGCCAATTCATTGATTGTGTGGTAGATTTGCATTTTGAAAATATTTTATATCAAACTATGCAATCGATGTGAATAGTCATAGTTGTCAACCAACCAAGCAAATGGAATAATCAAGATTTTTCTATTCAAGCCAGTTTCTGATGAACTTATTATAAAGATTCTTAGGTTACAACATCGGCGACGAGTCGAACCCATCCGGATATAGAATTAGGAAGGTGTGAAATATAAACCAATTCGGTGCAACTTATGAATATCAAGCTGATTGAAACATAACCATGTCAAGCCATGAATGTGAGAAGTGAAAGCTCAGTTCAATTATTAAAAAGTCTCAAAAGAGACTATGAAAAAGTCTCAAAGCAGGAACGTAAAAAAAGTCTCAAAGGAGACGTCAAACAAAAGTCTGAAAAGAAACGGAAAATTTTCTGATGAGAAGTAAAAAAAATCTTCGATGGAACGTATACAACTTTCAAAGGAAACGCTTAAAGTCCCAAAGTTTTTTTTTATTTTTAATCAACAACTTCTGCATCTTAGGTAAACTGTTCATTCCATAACAGCTCGCAAGTATTGAAGGCTGCTGATCTGGCGGATGCATGTGAATTGATAGATTCGGCCGTTTGTTTTCAAGGACGAATAATTGGTGATATGTAGTCGTAGATAATTTTATTACCATGATGAAGTTTACATTTTTAGCTCTTAAGAGACTTGTCTACGTCATAGCTATGAATGTTCCAATAGGAATAGGAAAGTGTGGGAGAAGTTTTTAACCAGACGCCATCTGGACGCCATATTTCGAAGTTTGTATGAAGACCAGCAGGTGATCCTATTCTGGTTAGTTCAGCCGAAACAAACTCATCTAAAACTGGGATTTTGTTCCGGAGTTTCAATTTCGGTTCAATCGATCGGGTACGCCAAGGAACTTCCTACGAAAAAGAAAACAGCCGTATTGAATTTCCCCTGAAAACAACGCATTCCAAATACGAGGGACAACTCAAGCTTCAGGGCCGATTTTCCAGAACCAAGTACAAGAAACTATCGATTCTGATTTTACTCAAGCCGCATCACCAAACCAGAGGTCCGTCATCGGTTACTGCGGCTCCTATAGGTTAGCCGGCTCTTATCCCTCTAAAAGAGGATGTCTTCTCGCAGACCAAACCATTCGAACCTCTTCTAAGCGATCAGTTTAAGAAGTTCAATCTGGAAGAAGAACTGTATTTAGGGGTCTCAACTTTACCCCCTGGTGGTGATGATTATTTGGAAAAATTTGCTGCGCAACGATCAGTTTCCTAGCTTGAAGGAAGGGTTTGATGTCTTCATAAGTGTCTACGAGAATGCAGTCGAGCCAATTGTTTTCAGTTTTATGCAGAGGCCCTGCAAGGTGAACTTACTGACATCAAGGCTGGTGTAACAGTTATTTTGTTGATGTATTCAGGATTATTTTGATCATAAGTTAAAAGCTGGAAATATTCTGCAAAATTGCTCTCAGTGTACATACTTAATGCCCATCGAGGTACCCCTCGTACGTCATGCACGAAAAAAGCAAAAGGCGATTTCGTTCGGTGTAGGAGACAGAAGAAAAAAGAAAAAAAACGACAAGTCATCGCGGAGCCAAAAAACGGAAAAAGTCGTGCGCGCGTGATCTCCTGTTGTGGCCTTTTTGAGGGCGAAAATTGTGTTTGTCGGTACACTGCCGAACGGAAGTGACCCCTGCTGGTATAGGCGAGCAGCGATTGGATCGAGGCTGCCGAAGGGTATTGTCATCCGCAAAAACACCGTGCAGCGTTTCGCCCCTGCCGCTTGTACCATAGGCGGAGTTATTGCTGCCTGGGAACAGCATCTTAAGGACCAGCACGTCGCTCAAACCGACACCACACCATCCGACTGTCCGCGTGGTCCGACGGAGAAAACATCCGGCTCAATTCGGATATCCACACTCCTCATTCCCGGAACCCAAAGCTTCAGCAGGAACCGGTGAGTTGCATGCAAAATTTTAGGCGGCGCGTGCTAATTATAATACATAAATTCTCCACGCGGTATATCTACAGGTTATTTCGGAGAATTGAGCGGAATCCCTCGTTCGACAAACTGCTGCAAACTGCAAGCAGCTGCTCATTTGGCCTAAAGCAGACCACTCATAGCAGGCCACGTATTTTCGGAAGCAACTGGTGAGTCTAACCTCAAAAGGTGGAATTCCAGCTAGAGCTAAGGCTTTCTCTCTTCTATCCTTAGATCCTGCGCACAAACTTAGCGGTCAAATCGTAGAACTGGGAAGAAGCAACGCAACACAACCAAGCCCCGATAAAGGGTAAGAAAATCGAGAGCCATTAAAAAAGGAAGCAAATTCTAACAGATGTATCCGCAGGGCTTTGTTGTGGCTCTGTCTTTTTGTTTATTTTCCCCAGCAGCTTCGGTCGGTGGTGTCGGCATCAGACGTCGCTTCCAGTGAGACAGCTTGGTCCTGGCGTAAGAACGCTCCACCAACTTCAACAAGTCCGGTTCCCGGTGACTTGGTTGGCCATCCCTGGTCCTTCGTCGGCATCATCCAGCAGCGTTCGGAAGGGCGGTACCCAGCGTTTGCTTGGCCCTCTTAGGCCATCACACAAAAGGTTCTGAAGCACCGGGACCGGAGAGCTGGTTCGAACCAAGGATCGCAGGAGAGCACAGTATTCATCCAGCAGCGTTCGGAAGGGCGGTACCCAACGCTTGCTTGGCCATCCCAGGCCATTGAGCAACTGATTCAACAGCAGATGGGACCGTGAGCCGGTTCGAAGCACGGATTGCGGGCAAGCAGTCATCACGAACACCGTTGGAAGGGTGTCATTCAGCAACTAGGAACGTGGGAGGAACTGAATCGTAGAAAGCCTGCACCAGAAATGAACCCAGCTGATCTGGAAATCCGGGATTCACTTCTCACCTCTCCAGGCAAGAATTTCGGACGGTGCATGTGCTGACGTCATACGATGACAAAAAGTGAGTAGCAAATGATCACCCTGAATACATAAAAATGATGAAAATTAGTTTGTTGTGGCCCCATATTTTGTTTGAGAACCTTCTCGTCCCCTTCTCAGCATAGATTCTTCTCATGTCTGTGAAGAATAAGAAATTAGCTTACACTGGTTCAGACAAAAAATAATGTTTTTATTTAAAATTCAAAAGAAGGGGAGATGTGGTAGATTTGCATTTTGAAAATATTTTATATTAAACTAAGCAATCCTTGTGAATAGGGAGAGTTAGTTGTCAACCAACCAAGCAAATGGAATAATATGGATTTGTGCATTCAAGCTAGTTTCTGATGAACTTATTATAACGATTCTTAGGTTATAACAGACTGAAATATACGGTTTTTACACCACTTTTTTACATTTTTGTGGTCATGATCTTAATTTTTTTTTAAATATACCCTTGTATGAAACGTATAGCTTCTAAATTCAGCTTTCTTGGACACTAAGTAAAAAAGTTTTTTGAGCATTCCGTAGCTGATCTACAGTCTTTTATCCGAAGCATGTTTTTCGGTTTTTTTTTTCTTACACTTTGAATAACTGTCTAAATTGTCTGACAAACAAAGCTGCAAATTATCAGTGTCAGACAGCCAATATCAGCCGACTTTGATACTGCTTAGCATGTCTATGTCAAGCGATACTGATTTTTGGTCAGCGACATAAGCTTACAATGTCATGACCAAGTTGAATAAACGACATCATGCTTGCTGTGATTTTTTTCTTCTTACAGCCTACAATTACATTTTTTCAAGTGTTGCGCAACTTATAACTTAAAATCCATCCCAGCACAGTCAGAAAATGAAATGGAAAGACGATTGTATGTGTGATGCCAGTGGAGTGCAAAAATGTCATTCAATATTGACATTGCTGCCTGGCTGTCATTGTAGTCATTCAACTGGTAGAGCTTTGATATTCTTTCGATAAAATTGACTACTTGACGTTGGTCAGGATGGAACGATATTGACTGAAATTTACCAGCCTTGCTGACAAACGTATTTGAGCTACATCCGTTACTGTTGCATCATCGAAAAATTAAAGCAACATTATTCAAGTGTCATAACAATCGATAAAATTTTGTTCAACAATCTTCAAAAAAGCAGTTTAGCAGAAAATTTTGTTACAAACATTCGATATCCTTATTAATTCTAAACTAAATCTTTCAAAACATTGTTTCCTAAAGACTCTACAATAACCAAATCTCGACATTTTTTTAAACAAAATGTTATTTAAAAAATTATTTACACTACTTTTTGAAGGTTAGTTTGCGTCTAGAATACATACGTAAATATAAAGTTTGAAAAAATACAACAAACTAAGACTTACCTGCAGCATATAAGTTGGTACTACGGGGTAGGATGTGTGTACAATTGGATGAAAAGTGCTAGGAGCAGGAATAACAGTCATACCTTGCGCCTTTAGGTTTCCAAATTTTAACCACACAAATTGTTATAATGTAATTTGTTGAATGGTATAATACAACAGAGGTTACCAACCGAAAATTAAAAGAAAAAAAAGAAAATACAAAATAAAAACCAGATTTTGTAAACATAAAAAGTAATACAGGCAGCTAGCATAAAATATTATCACTCTGAGAGTTTTAAAGGCAGGTAACATAACTTTTTTTCGGATAAGATTAAATGGTTACAAATTATTTACAAAGATATGTAGTAGGTAATATCAAACCTTCCCATTCGACATTGACTAAAGTTTTTTTCTCACTCACCATGGGTTTATAGCCGGTTTGATTAGTAGCGGGCTGAGGTTGTGGTGACCATCCTGCAGAGCCGGGTTTCGCAGTGTTTTTCGGCGAATTCCATTGTACGCTTCTACAGAATAAAACAAAATATTAATAATAATCATGCTTCGATACAATCAAAAATCACAGGTAAAAATGTTTGGACTCCAGATTTTGAAACAGATTCTTGAAATTAGAACTAAGTTCTTAACGACCATTATGAAACACTCACTTGATTTGACTCGATCCTTTGTTGATTGATAAACTTTCCGCCAGCGATGCCAGCGAGCTGTCCAGATCTCCGGTGAGCACCTTGCCGGGTTGCTGAGCTGTTACGGCTGTCGGCACAGCGCCACCACCTGCAATTGCGGTTGGTTGGGAAGCGAGATTAACTCCTACGCCACTTAGGCCTTGACCAGTGAAACCAACGTTGCCGGGTTTTAGTACGTCACCCAACGCATCGAATCCTTTATGTTTTATATTTATTGACGGTGCATTTTTTTAAGGATTCGGATAGTGTATGTGTTGATGTGTGATGTGTTCCACCAAAGTCGCAGTGGTTATTGTTAGATATGTACGAATTTGTATCGTTGTTGTTTTTTTTTATCAGTTACACCGTGTTACACGTTAATTGAAATTTTAGTCAATGTTTGCACGTGTCGAATATGGGTATCAACATCCAAAATAACGGATAACAAAAGATTGTAAAGATAACAGGATAAACAAAAAATGGTTAGACACATCTTTACCAACTATATCGAACGCAGTATAATAAAGTAAACATAAAAAAAATACATTCAATAACAAAGCAGAAACTACAGAAATAATGAAGTGTTATGATGAGATAGCTGACAATTAACCCGTAACCATACAGATAGTAGTAATACAAGGCAATCAATGGGCTTTAAATATGACTTTAAATAGCACTTGCCGCTTCTTCATAAGGAAATACGCTAGAAAAAGGAAACGTATGTCTGGGATAAGCATTTAAAAGCATCGATAAGCTTCAGCGTTTGAATTTTCGACAAAAAAATGAAACCTAATGACGATGGTACTCTAACGTTCTCCTGAATCAGAGCGTAAAAAAGTCAGTCATCAGTCACAAAACTGTGACTATGAAAAAGTTAAACAGTCGCATTCAATACTGACGCCTTCTTATGAATAACCAAACAAACAAACTTCCCTCAACCTTCAGTCAAATGAAGCGTCGAAATATTCATAGTCGCCTTCAGTTCGTCCTCGTCATTTTGACTGTGACGGAATATTGTTTAGATTAGAAAACATTCTAAGACGAAGCCGAAAAGGACACGCAGAGCAAGCAATCCAAATAGTCGAAATTTTTCGATTCCTACACAATCGCTTTGAACCGACGCGACATCAACTTGCTTTGACGACCGTCGTTTGAAAATAACATCCATCACGCGAACAGAAATCCATGACGACAGTCAAAGTTTTCCAGTCTTTTGAAGCTTGACTAGTAGTCAAATGAGACCTGAAACGTGATGGTGAAAGAAAATCAGAAATCTTGTCAACTATTATGTTTGAAAAATGTATGCTCTGCTCCTGATACCCGATTCTATTTTGAATCCAAAAACAACACATTTTATCACTTTTCTGCAAAACATATTTCGACCTCACTGGAGATTGAAACTAGATTTTCTTCAGGACTTATGATTAGTGTTCACTGTTAATTCCTTTTGTGGTTTGACGCACTTTAAATTATTTTGGAATCTAAACTCCAATGATAAGGCTTAACAAAATTGAAAAATGTTCCAAACAACGAACGAATGTTCCAAACAACAAACGAATCTGTTATCGAACTTACTTTAGGTTACATTTTATCCTAAAGCAGATACAGTTGAGTGTCATGGTTCTGAAAATTGCACCTCAATCCGAAATAATCAAACCATTAACTTATTTACGGTAAAAATACATGCTTTGCTAAATGCAAAACCATTTTGAGGAAAAGAAAAGCTATGATTTGATGTTATTTTTCATAGCGAATCCTGTTACATGAGTGAAAACTATTCAAACGAGAATAAACTAAAGTTCCGTAAAATGGGGTGAATCGGGACAGTTTTAGGACTATTTACTACCGTCAAATGCAGCTCTTTCAGCTCCCGGTTGCTTTAGGTGGTGTGTTTTGCTAATCGAAAGAAATCAAAAAACAGTCAGTTATACTATAAATTTTTAAACAGCTATTTTTGTTCGCACTTCGCAAGGTTGCCAAAACCACAGACTAATCTGTAATTTCACAGAATTTAAAAAAAAATTATAACAGAAACTGAGACACAGATCACAGAATTTTGAAAAAGAAATAAAAGATTTCACAGATTGTTAAAAAAACGGGAAAAAAATAACCTTTTTTCCTTCCAAAACATGCTTAACAATATAACCACAGAAAGGCCCATGATTAAGTTTATAAGTAAAACTGTATTTAAATGGATGTCAGGCAGGGCTCCATTTCTTTAACCTCAACTTCGAATTAAGCTTGTTTCTTTTAGAATTGCAACAAACTTTTGCTCATATTGTGGCGCTCCTGGTGGACGGATTTGAAAGTTCTTGGCGCCCACGTGTCGGAAATTTTGCCATCTTCAGGTATGTATTTTTGACATTCCGCATATCCAATGTACTTTGTAAACAATTAACATGGAAGCCGAAAGAAGGGAAAATTTTTTGCACAGTTATTTGTGAAACCCATTGTGACTGTTTCTAGGCCAGCTAAACAGCTGAAATTTCCCAGAAATACCGTATGGCCGTTATCAAATGGTATAAGAAATAATTAACGACGATACGGAAGCCTCAAGCCAATCGTCGGCGTGGAACTTTCGACCGGAAACTGCGTGGTAAGATTTTGAAAACGATTCCAATCTGTCGGACCATGATTTGGCCAGAAAATTCGGTGCCCATAGTACAATGAGGAGAATTTGACGCAAGTTCGACGGGTGCCTTCGGATGGACGAAGAAACCTATTTCAAGGCTGACTTCGGGCAAATCCCAGGTCAAACATTTTACGTTCCAGCCAAATTTATTTTTTTTTCTGCCGACAAATGTATGTATGTATGTATGTATTATCCATTCAACGACCCCCTGAGCTGGCAGGTATGTTATGCAAAAGAGCCAATGTTAATCTATCTGATTAACATTGTTCAATCGCGGGTGCTGATGGTGTTAGCTCTATTGAAATTCCAGTAGCCCATTTCAGAATGGCACCTGCACATCCCGAGGTTACTTTCATTGCCAATAAGCCCCGCCCAATCATAGCCGCATGACCAAATGGGTCATGTTATTATGATAAGACTTTCCATCTTTTATTGTTGGCATATCTAGGTACTTATTATATACCATTGCCTAATTATATACAATAAGTACCCTAATACGCCCAATAAAAGATTGACTCGTATTTAGTTTATGGTTTGATATACTTGCCTTTATTATATTACAAATGATTTTTTTTTTTTCTGCCGACAAATGTGCACGAAAATTTATGATTTGGCAGGGCATTTGCAGCTGTGGCAAAAAAAAAGAAAATTTTCGTTACAAATAAGACAATGACGTATACCAAAAAGAGTGTCTCCGAAAACGAGTTTTGCCGTTCATTAGATCCCACGTCCAACCCATAATGTTTTGGCCATATTTGGCTAGCTGTCATTACGCGAAGTCGTTCAAGAATGGCATGCAGAGAAAGGGATCCAGTTTGTTCCGTGTTCCATAGACAAATCCTGTATCGTTGCCGGGATCTGAAAACAGACTACTCTGTATAGGAAGCGTGATCGACTTTTGATCAACACATTCCTAAACACAGCAGGCCAG
>NW_026598506.1:0-25000 GCF_029784155.1 Uranotaenia lowii | reverse complement strand
GAACTTTTCGTCTAGAACCACTCATCAAAGTTTGGACACCCTATTCACTGACCACAGCGGCCATTTTGTTCCACAATCTCTTCATCTCTGTTGCTTCTCGAGTCGTCCTACCATACTTCTTCATCTTCTGCTTGACAATTGCCCGATTTTTTTCAATAGGGCGGAATTGAGGGCAGTTGGGTGGGTTGATGTCCTTTTCGACAAAATCCACCCGTTGGCCGAATACCACTTTAGTAACTCTTAGCTGTAGTGGCAGCATGCCAAATCTGACGAAAACTTTACTGGTCTTTTGTGAGATCTAATGTACGAAAAAAAAAAGTTTTTTAAGGCACTCCTCCTTGTACATTTCGCAGTCCATGGTCTTGTTTTTTTTTATAAAAAAAACCGGGATTTTTCGTCCGCAGCTGCAAATACCTTGCCAGATCAAACACTTTCTTGCCAACTTATCGGCAAAAACGAATTTGAACTTGGCGGGGACATCACCCCGACCAGTGCAGTGCACCACTGCAGTGGCTTTATAAAATGTTTGGCCAGGAAGCTGCCCAAAATCCATCTTCACGTACGTTTCGTCATCCATGAGGATGCATCCGTCGTACTTCGTTGGAATCTTGTTGTGTAACTTTCGGGCACGTCCTTTGGCTACTAAATTCTGCTTCAATGTCCGGTTTGGTTGCTTACTGGCCCGATAGGATCGTATTCATTCGCGGATCTATCTATGCAGAAAATTTGATCAAAAAATATCATCAGAATAAAAAGTTATGGAAGTTCAAAGTCGAAGTGACAGTGTGCGTGCTTCCAATTTCTATACAATTATGAACGGTACTGTAGATTCCAATTGCTTTTTCCAGGTAAATTTGTGTAAAATATTATGATTTTGCAAAGGTTTGGCTTTAGCCAGGTAAATTTGTGTAAAATATCATGATTTTGCAAAGGTTTTGCTTTTGTGGTAAAAAATAGATCAGTACATGACTGGAAAAAGTATGCAAAGAAAAAAAAAAGATTTTTTGATAAGTAAGAGAGTTTCTTAATATATACGATAACTTATTTTTTTATGTTTTCACATTAAATATCATATTAACACCTTCATTTCCTCCATAGAAAGTTTTTCGATTAAAAGAATAGTTTTTAAAATATACACGTTTGTACGATCATAGGCTTACTATAGGACGTGGCCGGCGTCGTTATTGATGTTAAAAGAGAGCCGTACAATGAAAATGAGTTGCTAATCCCAAGCATCATTCTTTGGACAAAATTGAAGACATCGGTCAATCACGTGGTAGCAACCATTGGCGATGTGGAATTCGTTCTACTGAGCCACGCCTGCGATCATTGTTTTAGGTGGTTTTAGAATTGTAAAAAAAATGTAAAAAAAGAAAAAAAAAATGATATCATTCATAAAGAATGAAACAAAACTTTTTCAGAGTAGATTATTTTGTAAAAATTGATATTCCAACATTTCGGATTCAATGATTCAGGTGGATGTTAGTAGTCAATCAAGTTAAGCTCTGCTAATGAAAGGAGCCGGCAAAAGGGGTCGTCCATATTGCCTTTTCACTGTTTTTGTGATTTTGGCGTTATTGTACATCGGATTCAGATGAAAATTTACACACGGAAGTTTCCAGGGACGGGAAATCGATTTCTTATATTCAAATTAATTTAAGGGTCCAGCAAAAGTGGATTCGAAAAGACGGGCAATTAATTTAAAGTATAAAATTTTGTGTAGTGGGCCGTGTAAAAGGGTCTTCAAACCTTTTATGCATCGGACTAAGATTAAAAATTGCACATCGGGGTTTTGAGTGGTGAGCAATTATATGGATGTGAAAATTAGCGCACGGGGGTTTTTTGAGGTAAGAAAAAATATGTTAGAATGCAAAGGATTGGTTTGAAAATTTGTGCAGAGTTTTTTAAAAGGATTTTTGGGTATTCAATTTCAGGCAATCATGCAACGAAAACGGCTTCTTCTCATGAACCATCCATCGATTTTGCGATATTTTTGTGGAAATTATTGAGGAACGGGTTTTTGTAAAAAAAACAGCTTATTTATATCCAGTGTAAAGAATGTCGAGATTTTATTTTGTTTCAAAAACATCTTATTTTATCACAATTTTTAAGGTTGCTAGCGAAAGGCATTTCGTACGGGATCAGCCAGTGATACATATTTGGCAATAACTATGGAATATGGAAATATTAACTTTTAGTTGCCAAACCTAAAATGAATTTACCAGCAAGCTTTCATTCATCCCAAGGTTTCGATACGAGGAGCCCGAGTTGGTCGCGTTAGTAGCACATTAAGGACCGCGAAGAATTCTTAATCGGGAAATACTCAAATTTGGCATTATATATCTATGATGTGTGTAGAAAATAGTTACACTATTATTTTTCTAACATTTGAGATATGCTTCTACGTGGAGCACACTTTCGTCAAGCGAAAAAACGAGATCCCGTATTTAGTCCGTAATGTGGTACCACAAAATTGATTGTGGATAATATTTTCCATAATGTCACTTACCGATTATTCAAGTGACCTTCTGCCAAATTATTTCATGCTATATGACTATTAATTATTATGAAATTTCAAGATATAATTTTTGAACAAATCAAAGTCGCTTATTTTCCTAAATAGACATTCTGCTGTTGCTTACTCCCGGATTAGAGTGACGATGACGACTATCCTTTTCAAAAGGAAACCTTTACTTCTAGGAATGTTATCAAACTTTTACATAGAATACATAATAATATTCAGTCTATGGCTCAAAACGGCAGATATAAATATTGATTTCTCAGTGAGTTAGCTTATGACAAATAGTGATACGAGAAATTGAACAAGGTTAATTGACGTATCGATAGTCTTCGCATAAAATATTATATTAGGAAAACTGTGAACTGATGTCGCGGACCAGTTTTGTAGTAAAACTATTTCATTTTAAGTAATTCAAACACATCAGGTGTATGTACAAGGATTATATAGTATACTTACAATCTAAATGCTTCTTTTTGGGGCCAATCATTTCCTCTGTGGTGGCTTTGCAGACGGACTTGGCCAGTCCTTGTCCGGCCAAACTGTGCCGTGCGGCCAGCAATCTGTCGTTGATTGTTTGTCCAGCCATTTCCTAGTTTTACGGATACCAGTTACTTCTAACAACTTTCCTAGAAACTTATAATTTACAGAATTCTGAATCGATGAACACACAGCAAGAAACAAAATATAATCCGCTTCAGTGGATCAATTCTTCTTCTAGCAGGAACAATTTTCCTCTTGGAATTCCTTCTCACTGACACGATTACGCGACCACCTTTTCGACGATCTGCAGTCCGTTTTCTATTGTTTCACTGCTCGGCGAACACCTAACTCTTCGACCCCAGCGTGGCACCGCTCGGTACAAACAATTTTTCACGGTTTAATCTGCCAAAAACTTGCTTTTACTGAATTTTTCGATTGAAAATTGTCAGTCATACATAATTCTATCCTATGCACTCCCAAAAAAGCTGCTCGTCGATGAAAGGCCAGCACTTAACTTTTTCTTATTGATGACTCTCTCGCATTTTCTCTCTTCGCTGACCGACAATCATCGCATTTTGGTACACACTTAATTTGAATTGTATGAATAAACGAGGAATTTTACACATCAACCAAAAAGAGGTGATTTTTTTACCCAAAATATGAATCTTCTATATCACAGCAAGAAAAAATCGTGTAATTTTAGACCGAAAACGATGCACGAAAACGGAACATCGATTTTAATGTAAAATTCTATCACGATGTATTTTTTTCAAGAATGTAATTTTTGAGGCGTGTAAATTTAGATCGAAAACAATGCACGAAATCGGGCGACGAAAGCCGTCGTGTAAAAATACATGGGGATGTAAATTTTAAGATTTATTATCGTAAATATTAGACATCTTTGCTAAATATTCAGTCAGTATTCAGTTGTCTATGAATGAATACGCTGCTTTTTAAATTTTAATTTCGCATATATTTCCAAAAATAACCTAAAAAGACATACATCATCACGCACACTGTCAGTCTGCAATTTTTGTTTCATCCGATGATTCCCAGCACGGTGATGTTGTCAGATGGCCGTCACCAGGATCCTCGATTCGTCCCAGAACACCATTATTTTTCGATCAGCGTCACCTCCGCCTGACGAAAATTTCTCCGAAAAATCCCTGCCGCTGCGAAAAATCTTATCTTGCTGCAATGGAGAGAAAACTGATTAATTTCAACGGCATTCTTTTGTCAATATGACATCATTATGGACCTACCAGCTTTTGAAGGATTCTGGAAATGCTAGAGCTACGCCTACGACTCGTTTTCGAATATTTTTCTTACTTGTTTACTTTTTAACCGACGCGCGCCACACAAGTTTCACATTTACATTTAATTTTAAATCAAACATACAATTTTACACTGTTTGTGATATAAAATTCATTGACCGCTTGATTTTTACATCACGGAATGTAAAATTATAGCAAAACAATGTATTTCTATTCACTTTTTGAAAAAAGACTAAAATTACATCAAAAGGAGTTGAAAATTACATCGTCGTCGATTTACACTTGTAAAAAATTAGACTACTCGTGTTTTAGATTCCGTATACTTTTAGAATTTTTTTGCTGTGTATATTTTTAAAGGGTCCTACGCCGTTTGGCCTAAAGTCATTTGGCATAAAGCCGTTTGGTATAACGTCGTTTGGCATAAAAGTCGTTTGGCATAAAGTCGTTTGGCATAATGGCCGTTTGGCATAATGGACGTTTGGCATAATGGTCATTTGGCATAATGTCCGTTTGGCATAATGGCCGTTTGGCATAAAAATATAAAAATTTATAAGGTAACACAAAATGTTGCTAAACATTAAAATACATAAGTTTTTTTTTCAATTTACCGATTTTCTAGGTTAAATCAAATCCCTAGGAAGGTCCCGTGTTTCTAGGTTTACCCAAAGCTAGGGACAATCCCCTAGCCCGGTCCGCAATGCGAAGCGTAAGGACCATACTCCATTTTAGTTCGAACGCGAAGCGTGAGGAGGCTTCCTCGAAATTTTGATCCATAATTTTAGGACGGCCACGTCTTTCTAGGTTTTTTCAAAGCCCTAGGAAGGCCCCGTGTTTCTAGGTTTACCCAAAGCTAGGGACAATCCCCTAGCCCGGTCCGCAACGCGAAGCGTAAGGACCATACTTCATTTTAGTTCGAACGCGAAGCGTGAGGAGGCTTCCTCGAAATTTTGATCCATCATTTTAGATGGCCATGTCTTTCTAGGTTTATTCAAAGCCCTAGGAAGGTCCCGTGTTTCTAGATTTACCCAAAGCTAGGGACAATCCCCTAGCCCGGTCCGCAACGCGAAGCGTAAGGACCATACTTCATTTTAGTTCGAACGCGAAGCGTGAGGAGGCTTCCTCGAAATTTTGATCCATCATTTTAGGACGGCCACGTCTTTCTAGGTTTTTTCAAAGCCCTAGGAAGGCCCCGTGTTTCTAGGTTTACCCAAAGCTAGGGCAATCCCCTAGCCCGGTCCGCAACGCGAAGCGTAAGGATCATATTTTATTTTAGTTCGAACGCGAAGCGTGAGTAGGCTTCCTCGAAATTTTTATTTATCATTTTATGCCAAACGGCCATTATGCCAAACGACCATTATGCCAAATGACCATTATGCCAAACGACCATTATGCCAAATGGCCATTATGCCAAACGACTTTATGCCAAACGACTTTTATGCCAAACGGCGTTATGCCAAACGGCTTTATGCCAAATGACTTTATGCCAATCGGTATACAATCTTTTAAAGATATCTTGCATATGCTCATGTATGTATTTTATCGTTTTTAAAGAGTGTTGTAATATTAAGAAGATAGAAGTTATAAGCTAAGCTAGTTGAACCGGATTTGATCTGAAAATTTCTATTTAGAAATTGATTAGAGGATTACTATCGAAAAAGAATGACCTTAATGGGTCCTATAAAAAAAGAAAAAAATAGAGGGTTACTAACATATTTCACCAAACAGTTATATGCATCACATTCTGTTTTTTTGGTGCATAATCGCCTGCATGCACCTTTTCTGTTTTGCTAATTTTTCTCAGATTTAATATCCCGTTGGAGCTTTTAGTAAAAATTTTTGTTCACATATAGCATAAAGATAAATAAAATAAGAAAATGCTTTAATAGACATTTTTGTTGTTCAAAATCATCTGTCACGGCACGATATGATTTTTTGTTGTTCAAAATCATTTGTCGTGATAGGATTTTTTCAGATCTGACCATTCTGCAAACTACTCATTTACACTCATAAACATTCACTTTGGTAAAGTAACGATCCATTTGCATGCTTCATTCTTTGCGTGTTAAGCGTTCTTGAACAGAGCTATTCGAGCAAAAAAAACAGTTTTGACAGCTTGGCATGAAGAAAATTCCATTGCAATTATTGGTGTTAAAATTTTAGAAAAATATTTTTCAATTTTATTGCATTAAGAGAGAATTTCAGAACTTTATTATATAAGTAATCATGGCTCTGGTAGACGACTTGTGGCGTGAATGTGCAGCTTGGCTTACCAGATGTAAAATAATACCTCCAGATCACAAAGCGAATCAACCAGATTCCGAGATAAAAACACTGGCTGCTATTCTGCGCGATGGGGTACTGCTGTGCAATCTGCTGAATTTTCTAGATCCGAGCACCTTCGAGATGAGAGATTTCAATCGCAAACCCCAGATGGCCCATGTAAGTATTTTTACTTCAATTTCCCGATGTTTTACATACTGAATTTGCCAACCACGATTAATATTGCACAATATTAATGGCCAGGAAGAAGAATCTCAGCGAAAGCAGTAATAAGGAAAGAGCTCTGTTATGCTAAATTTCTAAATTTTAAGTAAATTATTCCTTAACATTTTTCATATCGGATCGAGTTTCTGTCGCTCAATCATTTTAACGTTTTCAATTTAATTTTTCTCTTTTCAGTTTTTATGCATACAAAACATTAAACTATTTCTTGAAACATGTAAAACTAACTTCAACCTTAAAGACTCGGAACTGTTCGAGCCAACGATGTTGTACGATCTCACTAATTTCCACCGTGTTCTGATAACTTTGTCAAAGCTGTCTCAAAGTCGCAAAGCTCAAATGGTGCACAACATACCGTGAGTATTAAGAATGATGAACACTGATTAATTGATAGCATTTGTTTTAATGGAAATTTTCCTGCATTTCAGTGGCTTCAATTCCCTAATTTTCCAGTCCGATAAAAGCAGCTCAAGTGAGGATATTTACAAAGATTTACATGTCTCGTAAGTTGATAGATATTCACTTTTTATTTGTTTTTATTCGAGTGAAACATTGTTAAGCTATTACCTACCATATTTTATGAAAAAAGAAAACAAACATTGAACAATTTGGTTTAAAGGGATATAATAGTTGCAAGAAAACAGCACATATCAGTGAACAATTTATTTTAGTAAAGTAACGATGATCACAACGTCAGCACAAAATCCTCTCTTTGCACTTTTATTAGTTACAAAACCATTTTGTTTTTGTTTTTCCAATTACAATTCAAATTGTTCGACAACAACATAGAAAATTTAAAGCATTTCATTTAAAACGTTCCATAAAATAAGTTTTATACATTTTACTTTCAATTTTAGAATAATTCTTCATCAATTGTAACTTTCAGATCTAACTATTACAGTGCTTCAAATAGCGCCCTGCATAGTGGTACATTCACTATTAGTCAATTCAATGGAAAATCATCTTGGAGTTCAGATGATGATACATTGCTTGGTAATAACGAATGCCAAAATTTCGCCCCTTGATTCAATTATAAGATATTTTTCTATTTTGACAATATTTTTCCATAAAATTAGATACAGCTCAACGTGAACAAGACAATGAAAAAATTTACGAGGACTTGTGCTACGTAACATTTTCATCTACCGTCCCTCAGGTTAATATTTTTTCAATCGATACTGTGTTTGGCTTTGATCTTGAAAATGTTTGTCGCATTCCAGCTTTTTTTTATTGATTGATTCATCTTATTTCTTTCGATTATTTTATAATCGGCATTTGACGTTGCTGTGTTTTATTGCGAAAAAAATGAGGTTAAACATTGTTTGAATGTTTCTTTTTTCAGTTAAATTGAGGATGGTGCGCGTTTTATTGGTATCGATTTGTTGTACAAAGCAACATATATGTATTCAAAATCGGTTTGCAAATTATCCGTTACATGTCTGATGGCAATTTTATCGCTTTCCAGCTTAAATTCTTATGTTATTTAGTTCGGTTTTATTTTCTTTTGCATGTACATTAGAACTGTGAATCACATTGCTTGCAGTGGTCATGATGAGCACGATACCAAAGTAGAGGAAGTTTACCAAGATTTGTGTTCTATTCAGAATGTCAATAGAAATCAGGTTAGTTATACAAAATCAAAATTTTCGGTATTGGCTGTGGGTATACAATGTGCTAATAATTGCTTGTAATTTCAGCTTGCATCAACGGCCAGTTTCGAACAACGTGATTTCGTGATCAAAGAACTGGTAGACACAGAAACGAACTATCTGGAAGCTTTGATGGCGTTGAAATACAAGTTTATGCAGCCTTTGGAAAGGGTTTTATCCAAAGAAGCCATACGTATAGTTTTTCCTTGTATTAAGGAATTGGTTGATATCCATGAAAAATTCTTGGATAAACTACGGGAAGCGGTGCAACCTGATTCAAAATCGAAACTTAGTTCAGTATTTCTCGAGTTTAGAGAGCCATTCCTAATCTACGGTGATTATTGTTCCAGTATGACGGGTGCTACAGATATGCTGCGAGATGTATGTAAAAAGATGTCAAACGTAGAGCAAATTATTAATGTAAGTATGATCCAATTTCACAGTTTTTGTTTTTATTTTATTTTCTCGAAAGACTTCTTGGCTAAAACCAGGAAAACTCAAAAGAAAGTTCCGTGATAAGTATGGCTCATTCTAATTTGTTTATTAAGAGAGTATTACTTATGTCTTAAACGAAGTCAATAATAATGTGTATATTTTGTTGTAATACATAACGTAATTGACACTTAAAGCAAAGATATTGGATAGTTTTGTATTAACCATTTTTTGCTTAAAGGTCCAAGGTCTAAATTATAGTCTTTTCCGAAGTAGATTTTTATTTTCATTTGACCTTGAATAGCGTCAAAGTGAAATTTTGTAACTGAATAGTGTCCGAGAATTATATTTGAGTTATATTACGAAGTTCCCAAAACAATCAATTCTGAACAAATCGGTTGAGCAAACGAGAGTTTTTTGTCTGGGCTTTCAGGGAATAAAAATATTTATTTATTTCTGGAGTCTTTGACTATTGTCATACAGACTGATTGTTTAAGATTAGCTTATAATTAAATTACATAGCAATTAAGTTAAGTGATGTCACGGATTGCACATTTAAACTTAGATTTTGTAACATGATAGTCAAACAAGTGAGAGCATTGAAAACTTCATAACATCGAAAGAAAGGGTGATTCTGTCCGAAGACTGTCCTGCTTCTTGGCAGCCAAGACATGGTTTGATTACGCAGTCGGCGTGCTGGAACGTATATGTTCAATCTCTGGAGCAATTGCGGGCAGTCAACGGCATTTGTCAAGATATCGTGGACGAAGGTGCGCTGTAGAAAAGTTCTTCTTTGGCTCAAAGACGTCATTGATAGCAAGGCACACCTCTCAGAATAGGGTGGTAACCTTACGGGATCTTGCCATGGCAATCGTCGCGGGGCGTAGCGGAGGATTTTTTTCGAGTCTTTCGCTGTGGACAGAGTGGTAGGGTGCCCAGACCGGTACCGTATATTCCAGAACACTGCGTACCAGTGAGCAGAAAACTGTTTTCGGAGCATACGGGTCCTCAAAGCTGAGTGTATTCCGACGCAGGAAGCCGAGCAAAGCAAAGGCTTTGGCTGCAGTGGTCGCGGTGTGTTGAATAAATGGGAGCTTTTGGTCAAACGTTATTCCGAGGTCTTTAATAAAGGTTACTCTTTCGAGAGAGGTGTCCCTTAAACCGTAGTCGTAGACAACAGAGGTTCTAGTTCTAAAAAAGCTTATACACTTACATTTTTCGGCGTTAACTTCCATACCGTGTAATCCGCACCATACTAATAATCGATCGACGTCCTCCAGAAGCGCAACACAATCCAATATCAAATCAATGGTCCGGTAGATTTTAAGATCATCTGCAAACAGCAGTTTCGGTGATTGAATGAATGTTGCCAGGTCGTTAATAAAAATCACGAAGATGAGCGGTCCAAGATGACTACCCTGCGGAACTCCAGACGGCATGTCGAATACGGAGGAGTGAGTACCACGAATGTTTATAAAGCCTTGACGATTCAGCAGATACGAATACAGTCATTTAGTTGCCCACTCGGGAAATCCATATCGAACAAGTTTTTCTCTTACGATTCTGTGAGGTACTTTGTCGAAAGCCTTGGTAAAATCTACGTATATCGAATCCACTTGCAGTTTTTTACTTGTTGCAGAATGCAAATCGCTGGCATAGATCATTAGGTTTGTCAAGGTTGATCGTTTCTTGATGAACCCGTGCTGGACATCGGTGAGTATTTGAGATGCTGCTGAGAAGTTTTCTCTCGTATATCAGGACTTCTAGCACTTTGGAAAAGCAGCAAAAAATCGATATTGGCCTATAATTCTCCACACGATGAGCATTTCCTGACTTATGGATCGGGGAGCGGTGTGACAAGTGAAGCAGCTATTTACAACAAGCGATGTTGGAATCCCATCAGGTCCAGATCCTTTCGAATTTAGCACTTTTAGAACTTCTTGTTAACTGAAAACGGGTTGCGGTAGACTGATGTCATAGCTAGGAAGTGTACCAAAGTACACATTGTTACAATCAGGAGTGACTGGGCTATACACGCTGCTAAAAAAAAATCTGCAAACAAGTCAGCTGACTCTTTGATGCTTTCCGATGTGCGTCCTTGAAGCGTCACAGACAATGGGATACAGTTGGTAAGGCGGCTATTGATGTATTTCCAGAATGTCGAAGGATCCTGTTTCACGTTGCGTTCGATGTTAGAAATATATAAAACAGCGTTGCGAAGAGTCGAATATTCAATCTCTAGCCTTGAGAGCATTGACTTGTTTTGAACCGTTGGATCTCGAAGGTAGCGTTTCCGGGCTTTGCGAACTAAGTTGCGGCTCCTCCGTAACACAGAATTCCACCAAGGGAGCTTGTAAGGTTGATGTTGGTGTAGTCGTTTAAGCGACGTGTGAATGTGTAAAACGTCCCAGAGAGGATCATAGAAGGTTGATACAACAACATCGATGTTCAGATCTTCGAAAACCATTTGCCAGTTTGTGTTCAGTAACAATTCCATAACACGGTCGGTATCACAGTGCATAAAATCTAGATTTAGTCTATGCGGGATAACGGGATCCGTGAGCTCGTCAGAAAAATTGTCGAGCAGTAAAACAGTAGGATGATGATGTCGGTCGGTATTTAAAATTGCGTTTGGAGGGTGTAAAATATCAGCTAAATCGGGTCTATTCACAAACAGAAGGTCTAGAAATCTACCATTGGCGTTCGCAAACGAACACATATGAGCCAGCAACAAATAAGAAGCTACCATGCAAAATTAAAGACTTCATGAATTCATTGGAGGTCGCTCGAATAGCATCAATGGTGGGTGTGAGAGAAAAAGAAATTCCAAATCACATCAAAAGTGAAAATTTTTCCTCCTCTTTCTATCACGCACCCAATTAATGTACTCATCAACTGTGCCAACTGTCCGTGTTTTGGCGAGTACACTGGGCCTGCCTCTTCTTCGATGTCCATCCGGATTCCAGTCAAGTGCCTTCAGCCTTGCTGTCCAAGCAGCTCTCCCTCTTCGGATGGGGAGTTTGTCCAGGCTCGCTCTTGTCTCGTCTACAAGCTCGTTTAACTGCCTTTTCCAGTTCCGCATAACGTAACTGGGCAACTGCTTGGCTGACTCAACCCTGACCTCAATTACTACAAAAACTACTTTCGCCTTTCTTCGATCATCGACCATCCCCCGGGTTTCATCCGACATCCATTCACTTCTTCTTCCACACATTTTGCCGAGAGTCCACTGTTCTTCGATTGTTCCATCGCTCGGAAGATCAGAGGATTGGGATTAAAGTAGTTCGACGTATGTCATTTTTACTTCTGGATTCTCCAACCGACGGACGTTGGACATGCTAGGCAAGAAATTAAAATTTGTTTGCTTTTTCCTTCTTCTGTAACAGCAATGCCAAAAGGAACATAGTGGAGGACGATTGCAGCTACGTGACATTCTTTCTGTGCCAATGCAACGAATTTTGAAATATCATCTTCTTCTAGATAAACTGGTACAAGAAACAAATCCGGTTGGTAGTCACTTTTTTGACGATCTTAAAGATAGTTTTACTCAAATACCAATTTTACTCTGATTTTAGTCGCATGAAGATTTTCGAGGCCTTGAACGAGCTAAAGAGGCAATGGTGGATGTAGCTCAATATTCCAATGAAGTTAAGCGCGATTCTGAACACCTAGTTGTGATTCAAAAAGTAAAGGTATATCCAACCTTTTGTTTCTGAATATCATCTTCAAAATAAAATAACTAATGAACTATCGTTTCTCAATCCCGCAGGAAAGTATACTAGATCTGAATCTACCAAATGGCAATAATCTGGAGCAGTACGGTCGTTTGTTGTTAGATGGAGATTTAAACATCAAAGCTCATGAAGATCAGAAGACTAAACATCGTTATGCTTTTGTTTTTGAGAAAGTTATGATATTGGTCAAAAATTCGAACGCAAAGATAGGGGTAAGCTTTGCTTCTTTTGTTCCGAATTGAAATTTTTTGCTTAATTTCATTTAATTTTCTTGAATTTATTTCTAGGAAGGGCAATACGTCTTCCGGGAAGCGCACAACCTGCAGGAATATCGTGTGGAAATTTGCCATTCTCGAAGAACATTGGGAAGGGATGGAAGACTAAAATATTCACTACTTCTAGCTAGAAAAACTCAGTCGACGGCATTTACCTTATACATGAAAACGGAAGAAGAAAGGGATAAATGGAAACGAGCATTGGATATTGCTATGTATGTATTTTTCTTGATTTTATGCTACATAAAATAATGATGATATTGCTTATTTGTTTAAAAACATAGGGAAGTAATAGACCCGATAGGCTGTCGTAATACAGATCATCGTTTCTACGTGTACACATTTGATAGCCCGATCATATGCAGGCATTGCTCGAAATTTTTAAAAGGAAAAATTCACCAAGGCTACCGATGTTTAAGTTGTGAAGTAGTAGTTCACAAAGGTTGCATTTCGTCCACTGGAAGGTGCAGACAAAATCAATCGCCACCACCGGTTTGCGACAGGTTGTTATCCGAATTTAATTGGTTCGTTGGGTCAATGGATCGGGATACAGCCACCAATAAGCTCGAGAGGAAAAAGATAGGCACTTATTTGTTAAGGGTCCGTCCACAAGGAGCATCGAATTCTTATGAAACAATATACGCACTGAGTTTGAAGTAAGTGTTTCTAGTATCAGTTTCCTATAAACTGAATGAACTAACAATCTGATGTTTTCAGAACCGATAACAAAATAATCAAGCATATGAAAATTTATCAAAAGCAAGAAAATCTTACTGTATTATACTATTTGTCGACAAGAAGACATTTTAAAACAATAGTAGAACTTGTCTCGTTCTACGAACGAAATGATCTTGGAGAAAATTTTGCGGGGTAAGATATTTCAATACGTTCATATTTATTCTTCCATTTGTACATGCGTACTTCACCTGATTTTAGTTTAAACCAATCGCTGCAATGGCCATTCAAAGAGGTGACAGCAACGGCATTATATGATTTCTCTCCAAATGAACCCAATCAATTGCCTTTACGACAGGGCTGTCAAGTGATTGTCATAGGGAAAGAAGGCGACAGCAAAGGTTGGTGGCGAGGGAAAACTTTAGAGAAGGTAAGATTTTTGTTTTTGTTTTCTTTCTATTTTATACTTGGAAATTTAATGTACACTTCACTTAAAGGTCGGTTTCTTTCCGAAAGAGTATGTTCGTGAAAACCCACCCTCGATTGATGATCAATGACATTATGAATATTTTGTTTATATCAAGCCATCTACGAATCGTAGGAATCTCTAAGTCTCATGTTTTAAGAGGTTTGTTAAGAAATTTTAACAAATATTAGAACTATTTATGTGGACGTAGTACACAAAACGTAAATCTGGTTAATGTTCAACGTATATATCGTCTACCTACTTGGATAATGCATCAAGTATTTCAGTCATTGATTGGTTTACCTGTTACAGTTTACCAAATAAAAAGTTTCATTTATTGGACAACCTTCATGTTAACTATCTTGTCGAAAATAACATTTCGTTGTCTTTTCTTTTCTTTGGTCAACTAAGATGACAGTGCCATACAATATATATTTACATTTTCAATGTTGACTTACATAAATGCCTTTTCTCAATTTTTAATTTTTTTTAATTTCATAACACTGAATTAAATATTTTTGTTCAGGATTTAAAAATTATCCACATACATCTGTGCATCTACTGTCGACCTTTTTTGTGTTTTTTGCTCTAGTAGAAGGAATCTGTGACTTCGCAGACATTTTTCGCGTGAACTTTCATTATGTAGTATGAAACAAAATGTAAACAAACAATTTTATTACAAAAAAATGGCATAAACTATTAGTAACTTTTTTCCATTTAGAATATTTGTAGTTTATACAGCATATTCTATAAGTATGTGAAATACAAATTTTAAAGTTGTTTTGATAACTTTTGCAGCAGTTTTCTGCGAATTCTTCAGATGTTCCATACGGCGTAGTGAAAGCTCACGCGAGATTTTAATAAATTCTGGTACAGAAAATTTTATTCGATAAGAATACTTGAATTCATTAAATTAGTGAAAACATTAAATTTATAAGGTACACCGGGGTAAGTGTGGACGATGGCTATTGAAACAATACTGTGCACTATTTTCACAAACTTTTAATGCAGAATTTTCAATTTACTTGTAATCTATCCAATAACTGTGAAATAGATACGATTCAGACAATAACGAATGTTTACAGCGACTTTGTTGGAATTTTTTATTTTCTACTACGATGTCGAGTTGGTGTGCATCTTACAAAAAACTAAAATTTTGTCTCCAACCCAGCCTGGGGTAAGTGCACGGCTTTAAAAGGACCTGATGTTTACACATTTTTTTCAATTTTCTGTCCTTCATCCTTCATAAAATGTATTATTTAGCTATATTTAGCATTCGGATCATGAAAAGTTTGTTTGTTCTGTGTTTTTGACAAAATCGGATCTCGTTTGTTGCAACATAAATTACACACAATAATTATTGAAAGATGCCTTAATAATTGTACCATGAACTTTTTTTCAAAATTTTGGACGTTTCGAGCAATCAACGTATTCAATCAAGTAATCACATTTTTTTTGAAAATTTCCTGAGAAATCAAAGGGAAAATCTACCGTCCACACTTACCCCATAAAGCGGGGTAAGTGAAGACACAAGCAGTCCATCACAATTTACGTGATAACTTTTCTAGCTTTGCTTCTATCGAGCTCATCTCTTCAGCGTTTGTAAACAACATGTTCTGCATCAGTTCTCACTGAAACGTTGCCGTGTTCAGACGTGTTTCCAATTTGATCCGTCTTTCCACTATTCTGCCGTTTCACGAGTTGTTCACTATCACGGACATCCAAATCGAGTGATTTTTTTCGGTCTCTTTTTCATTTGTGCTTCGTAATCTAAAACCGCTTACGGCTTAAGTTTTCGCGAGTGTGAATCCAATTTTCTGCCGAAATTTGAACTTTGTCATCCATTATGGGGGATAATCCCCCCGTGTGGGGCGGGAGGTCCAACCCGCCAGCGAACAGGAACCTGAGAACATTACCAAACTGGATGGATCCCCGAGGAGAGTTCGGTGATGTTATTTTTCTTTGTCTGAAACCAAACAGCCCCGCAAAATTGCCAAAAAATCCTTTCATCATATCTTTATCAATCGAGAAAGCTGCCGGAAAAATTGAAGGGGGAAATCCTACCGATGGTGGGGAAAACTACCTTCTCAAGGTTCGAAATCCGTCTCAGGTCAACCTGATTACAAAAATCGATAGACTCATCGACGGTACACCGATCACAATCGAGCTACACCCAACTTTAAACACTTGCCAGTGTGTTGTCTCTTGTGGCGATGTCGATGGTCTAAGCGATCAAGATCTTCAAAAATACCTACACGATCAAGGCGTTGTTAAAGTTTACCGGTTCGTGAGAAAGTCTGCTGGAAAAACAACTCCCACCAACTCGATGGTACTTACAGTTAATGGATCCGTCCCTCCTCCATTCATTTACTTTGGCTTTCTTCGTGTGGCTACCCGCCCGTATTACCCTCGTCCACTGATGTGCTACAAATGTGGACAATACGGACACTCAAAAAACAGATGCAAAAACGACCCCATATGCATAGATTGCGGCACGAATTGCGAACAAGACGAATGTCCCAATCCTCCTCAATGCATAAATTGCGGTGGAAATCATTCAGCAATAAACCGTTTGTGCCCCATCTACAAACAGGAGCAGGCCATCGTCAGACTGAAAGTTGACCTCGGACTCTCTCAGTCTGAGGCCACCAAAGAATATCGGAAGCAGATGAAACAACATCACGAAGCAAAGCAACTGACCCAATCCAGCACCATCGAAAACGATAATCGAATCCGGGAACTCGAAATCCTGGTTTCCCAACTACAAAGCGAACTGGCAAAGCATCGTGCAAGCGACAACGAATCAACTCTAATTGGCGACACTACAACTCAAGCATCTGAAGATTCTGGATCCGACTTGGAAAGTCCTATGATGACCCCCAGAAAAAACAACATCACCTCTACCCCCAAGCGATCCCGACAAAACAGTTCTATTGACAGCCCCTCAGAATCAACATACACGACTCACAAGAAAAAACCTAACCCCTTCCTGGCCCCTTCTACTAGTGGTAAGTCAATCCAACGTTAGTCTTTTAAGTTTTCTTACCCTTTAAACTCTCTAAACAGTACATCCACGGGTAAGAAAACTCCCACCTCCAAAAAGTCCACCTATTTCGCTGTCCAATGGAACACCCGTGGCCTAACCTGCAGACTCCCTGAAATTCAATTAATTTTGAACCAATTCTCACCAATAGTTTTAGCCATCCAAGACACTCTCCATAACTCTAGTTTGCCAACCAATTTGATTCGTGGTTACAAATTAACCACCGTCTCAAATCCTAACTCTCGACAAGGCGCCGGTCTCGCTATAATGAACAATATTCCCTACGACCCAGTTAATATCAACACAGACCTCCTTGCAGTCGCCGTCAGATTACATCTCCCTATTGAAATAACCGTTGTTTCTTTATATATCTCTCCTCAAACCTCCTACCACGATTTCACGGACAAACTAGAAAACCTCTTAACTCAACTACCATCTCCTATGATAATTATGTCTGATCCAAACGCTCATTCCACCACCTGGGGTTGCTCCCACACCACCAACAAAGGTGACTATTTAGAAAGCATCGCTGTAAAATACAACCTCACAATACTGAATAACACCCAATGCACTCGAATCGATCCCTCTAGTGGCGAAATGTCAGCCCTAGACATAACCATGGTTTCTTGGGAATTGGGACCCAAATTCACATGGGATGTATTAGACGATTCGCATGGCAGTGACCACTTCCCAATAGCTATAAAATTGCAGCACCCAACCCCAAAAACCGCAACAAGACCCAGGTGGAAATATAATGAAGCCGACTGGCTTAACTATCAACTTCACATAGACCATCTCATATCAACCCAAAAACCTACTACTATCTCCTCTTTTACTAAAATACTTTTCGAAGCTGCCTCTAAATTCATTCCACGGACCAGTGGTATACCTGGTAAAAGCGCTGTTCCTTGGTGGTGTCCTGAGGTAAGAGATGCCATCAAACTTCGCCGTAAGAAGCTGCGAGCTCTTAAGCGAATTCCCTCTAATGACCCCCGTAAACAAATTGCACTTGATGAATTCAAGGTTGCTAGATCGGTGTCCAGACGAATTATAAGAGACGCTAAAACTAAATGTTGGGAAGAATTCACAAAGGAAATCCACCCTAATACCCCATCAAAAGTCCTCTGGTCCAAAATTAAAACCCTCAATGGCGGAACACGCAATTGCACTTACCAACTTTCCCTCAATAATATGTACATCAGCGATCCTAAAGCAGTTGCCGACTCCTTTTGTAACTATTTCTCAACTATCTCTATCCCTTCAAACTCTTCTCCCCCAACCATCTTATCTTCCATCAACCACAATAGTCTTGAATATAACAGCCTTTTCACCATAGAAGAACTTGAATTCGTTCTTCGCAGAGTCAAAGGACTCTCAGCCGGTCCAGATGACATTGGCTATCCTTGCCTAAAGAATCTCTCACTGAATGGTAAACTTACCTTTCTTGAAATCGTCAACAAAATATGGATGAATGAAAAACTACCTGACTCTTGGAAGTTAGGACTTGTAGTTCCAATCCCCAAACCCAATCTTAATCCCCACCAAATTGATAGCTATCGTCCTATTACGCTTCTTGACTGTTCCGGTAAGATCATGGAACGATTAGTTAACCGCCGTCTCCACACTTTTCTCGAAAGACATCAGCTCCTCGACTTCAGGCAATATGCCTTCAGAGCCGGACGTTCAACGGACGACTATTTTGAGGATCTTGAATTAATTCTTGATAACACTCTGCAACAACATCATCACTTGGAAATCCTCTCACTTGACATATCCACAACAAGCCGTTACCCTAGTCGAAAATTGGGCACCCACAGTTGGCTTCCGTTTCTCCCCAACCAAATCAAACCTCCTACACCTTGGCCCCAACCGAAGAAAATTAAAAAAACTTTCCCCACTAACCATGCAAAACCTATCCATTCCTCTCGTACACTCAATCCGTCTGCTGGGCATTTGGATTGATGACAAGCTTAACTTTAAATGTCACCTCAACCATATCCGGAAGAGCTCAACCAACAAAATTAACATGCTTCGTATTCTCACCAACAAAACCAGCTTTGCTCATCGCGACTCCCTTTTTCGTTTTCTTCATGGCTGGATTATCCCTTCCATACTTTATGGACTAGGATTTGTGAGTATAGCATTGGAAGAACTGCTGAAGAAGCTGGAGCCACTCTATAACGAATGCACAAGAATAATAAGCTCAGCATTCCGAACCAGCCCTATAATATCTCTAATGGCAGAAAGCGGACAACTTCCGTTCCAGTTCCTCATTGCTAAACACCTCTCTATCAAAGCCATACGTGCTCTTTCAAATGGCAGCTCCCCCGAAATTCCTATGGTTAGCAGAACCAACTCTCTCTTAAACAAATTACTTATAGACCCCCTCCCATCAGTTTGCCCAAAATCTGGCCCTAAAATTAGAAACTGGAACGACCCAAAACCCAAAATTGACATGTCCCTTAAAAAACATATAAAAGCTGGCGATTCTTCCGCCATCGTCCTACCAAATTTCCTTAAACTAGTCCAAACTAAATACTATGCCCTTCCTCATATCTACACTGACGGCTCAAAAATAAATTGTGGTAAGGTCGGATGCGGTGTTTACGACGGAATATCTGACAGGAGCTTGGCGCTCCCCTCAAAGTGTACAGTCTTTAGTTCCGAAGCATTTGCTCTGTTAAATGCCGTTGAGAATTCGAACCGAAACTCTGTCATCTTTTCGGACTCGGCAAGTGTCTTGACCGCCTTAGCCGCTGGTAACTTGAAACATCCATGGATATACTCCATCTCCCAAATAGCCCCCCGCAAGAACATCACCATTTGTTGGATACCTGGTCACTCGGGCATTCCAGGTAATGAAGCTGCAGATCGTCTGGCCTCTATAGGCACTAGTCTACCATCCTCTACCAACTCCATTCCCCAATCTGTTACCATTCTCTACATCAAAGGCGCAATTAAAAATGCTTGGGATATCATGTGGGCATCAAATTCACAAGCCAAACTTCGGGAAGTGAAAAACACAACTGAGAAATGGCCCGACCGACCCTGCACCACCGAAAGAAGAGTCCTGACAAGAGTCCGTATAGGGCATACCCGGCTTACACACCTTCACCTTATAACTAAGGACAACCCACCAAATTGTCCCTCATGTAGAGTACCGATAACAATTAAACACATCCTCACTTCCTGTTCCCAATACCACCCTCATAGAATCTCCTGTTCCCTGTCTACATCCCTCCGTCAAATCCTCTCCTGCTGCCCCGAAGAAGAGAAAAAACTTATATACTTCCTGAAAAAACAAATCTCTTCCATCAATTATAACTCCAGACACCCCTTGTTCCCCAACCCCCAAAAACAAAAAATACAAAAAAAACAACAAAAAAAAACAACAAAAAAAACAATACAAAAAAGAAAAACACGTGAAACGACCAACTTCGGGATGAATAAGCCACAAAGATGCTTAAAATCCCTCGAGAAAAAAAAAAAATGTTCTGCATCACATTGAATGTAATTTTATGAACTGCTGATTTTTCAATGATTTTTTAAAGTCGAACTATACGAAAAACCGTCCACACTTACTCCGGTGTACCTTACAAAAAAAAATTATATTACGTCTTTAAAATTTGTGATCGTATCGGACCTTCAAAAGTAAAAAGATAAAAAATTGTTTCAACTGGAAGTTTAATGTAACAATGCTGGCGGTAATAAATATGATGAAAGTCACATCGTCCGCAAATCGGAGATTTAGTATTCAAATCCCGTCCTCGGACCCTCAACGACTAAATTTTCCTCTTATCCTCAAATTACTGATATCCCATGTTTCTCTAAAAACATTTGAATATTTGATAACTTTCTGGGACATAACGACAGATCAAATTTAATCCGAAACCAATGAAGAGTTAGATTCTCACTGCAATTGTTGTTCATGGAATAAAATCAAATAAAAGAAAATTAGTGCGACTAACGACTCTACATATATGTATTTATTAAAACTCTACTAAAACAAACACCTAGGATTAAAATACTGGTTTAAGGTTTATCAATTTTCATGTCTTAAATAGGAATGTCACTGTGTGGTCCAGATGAGAGAGCCATTTTAGTCAAAGCCGAAATTGAACGGCGTGGAAAACTTGCATTTTCCGTATTGACGTCCGAGAAAAGCCTCCGGAAGCTGTTTAAAAATAACATCATTTAATGAAATGTATGGCATTGAAAAAAAAATTAACACTTACAACTTTCTAATTCCACTTTCTGAATGTTTTTTCCAAGGCGCATCATCTGGTTCGTATGGTAACGGTCCTTGAACAGGAAGATCCTCCGAGGTATGGTCATCTAATTCACTGGGAGCTGGCTGCTTGCAAGCCAATAATTCTTGCTCTAGATCATTAACACGTAGCTTCAGCTCATGACGTTCAGTTAGCACTTCTTTTAACTCAATAGTTGAAAATCGTGGTCGCTCGTCTTCCTTAGCCATATCAGTTAGATCTTCGTTTTCCTTTTCCGCAATACCCAGCTTTTTACGTAGGGTAATTAATTCATGATGCTGATCCTGCAGCTGTGCCAAAAAATCTGCACGCTCTTCAAATAAAGTTATCATTTGATTTTGCGTTAGTTTTTGCCGTCTGCGACATTCGCTTAATGTATTTTTAAGTCTCTCGATTTGCAGGAATAAGTTATTGATTTCGGATATTTTATCCTCCATTTCTCGATCCTTGAACTTTATTTCATCGTTCTGTTCGTTGATTTTAATTTTCAACTTGGATATGTTTGAAGAATCACAATTGGCACAAAAAGAATTATTGGAATGATGATCAGCGTTTGTTGAGTCGATATTGGAATGTTTAGTTATTACTTGTTCTATGTTTTGACTTTTTGTTAATCTTCTGTTTTCACTTTGAAGACGACTTATAACTTGTAATAAATCGCGCGTTTCAATACGCCATTGTTCTTCGATGGACTCCATTTCCTAAAAATAAATTAAAAATACTTTATTAGTTCTGCTAACGTCCGAATCTATTTAATAATGACAAGATATTAATTTATTAAACTGTGCACGTTAGTGAAATTAATTACTTAAATGTTTTAATCATCATCTAAACTGATTCATCTTTACTAATCGTGCACATATTATTCCATGTTATTTCTGTTCTAGTTAATGCAACAGACAATAAAACTTAACGAATTCGAAATCAGTTACATTTTTGATAAATCCTTCATTGAAAAACACTTTAATCTGTAGAACTATATAATATTGTTCTTAGTTCTACACTGTTCTAAACATATTTTTTTTATTTACAAGTAGTTTTATTAAGGCATTTAACTCATAAAGTTTTTTTTTGTGCCAAGTATTAATTTCACTTTTGTGTGATGTTAGTAAGGAGGGGGGGGGGCATAATCGTCGCGGCTACTCAACTGTTAATTAATTTAACTAGAGGGAAGGAATTCTACACATATTCAAATTTGAATATCAAGAGGCATTCCCTTTGCTTTCATTATTGAATGATGACGTCATTGATAATATATGCCTACATAAATCAGTCAGAAAGAATAGGAGTTGGACACTGTCTGGTCAGTTATTTTTTCTTCAACTGCTTATTTATCTAATTGCTTACCTTATCAATCTTTTTCTTAAATTCTGCCTTTTCGAATTTATCTGCTTCGAGTTGGGCGATTTTTTCATTGAGCTCTTGAACAATCGCATTTTCATTTTCTTTCCTTATGGTAAGAGTTTCTAATAGCTCTAGAATATTGATTACTTTTGGTATTAGTTCAGATACAGCATTAGTTCCATTTTTATCGATTATTGTCTCAAACTCTTTTCCAATATCGGCGGCCAGGTCATACACATCAACCACCGATAGTTCGTCTTCGGAATTCATGGTTTTAACAAGTTATCCACCTCAAATTGCACAATTTTCTAGTTTCTTCATAAACAACCCGATAGGAAATTTGACAGCTGAAAAATTTTGCCGTTCACATATTTAGTAGGGTGCCGATTTAATCTGGCTACGAATCGCCCTACCAAATCAATGACCCTATTTAGGGCAAACGCAGCAGTAAGCGAGCATACGGGCCCACTTTTGCACTTTATTCCAGCGGACTGATTTTGGTATTATTGGTGATTACAAAGCTTATTTTTGACAGATCGTTTGCGTACAAGAAAATGTAAACAAACGGGTGGAAATACTAGCTTGTAATAAATCATTATTTTCTCCCTAGGTCAGGCAAATAGAAATTTTGCTGCAGCATTTTTTTACTTTTCGACTGAAAAATGAGCACTTTTTGAAACGATTTGTAATCGTTTTGTAAGTGTAAGGCATAAATGAAAACTGAAAAATGAGCGTGCAAGCAATCAGCTGTTATGGATGTATACCAACATTAAAGATTTGTAAATAGAAATCATAAAAAGAAGAGATCGAAGGTTTCCTTAGCGATCGAAATAAATGATCCGGTCTCTTTCGATTTGGATTTTAAAGTTAAAACAAGTGTTTTAAGATAATCTTGAGAAAACCCAGCAATTTACAGTGGCGAACGAGGAAAAGTTGGTAAGTTTTAAGTGATCTGAGTTGGATTGAATAGCTGAAGTGCGAACTAAAATTTTAAGAAGTGTTGATGGTTTGATAGTAAGTTCGAGTGAAAACTATTTTTTTGCTATTTTTTTGGGTGCGCAGTTAACTAGTTAACTAATTAAAATTTGATTAAGTGGTTTTGACTAGTGACTAAAAAGCTTATTTTATTTGGTTGTTTCTTTGGCAGAGTAGTCGGTCGAATTTAGACGCTACCAGCAGCCTTTGTTTTTTTAAGGTGCCATTGTCGACGCCACCCATCGCCATTGGAGACGCCGTCCATCACAGCCAGGACGCCGGCGTTGTTGATTGTTTTTTTGGAAGGTCTGGTATTTTCGGTGCTGTTTTAACTGCATTGGATTTGGTGTTGAGCTGTGAAACAAATTTTGGAAATTTTATTAGTTGGTGAGTGATTATTTTACAGTTTTTATTTTTATTATTTGACAATTTTCATTGTTTTTTTTTTTTCAACCAATTCTGTGGATTGCATTCTTTTGTATTTTTATTGTTGTTGGCTTTGTTTTATTTGAAAAAGCAATGGCCATGTTTGGAACAATTGACCCGTATGTTCCGGGAACGTCTTTCTCTAATTATATAGAAAGATTGGAATATTTCTTCTCATGCAATAATATTGCGGAAGATAAGAAGAAGGATCTTTTTCTGAGTTTTTGTGGCATGGTAGTTTTCGATGAGATAAAGCTACTTTTTCCGGCCGTTGATTTAAAAACTTTAAGCTATGAGGACATTTCTAAGAAATTAAAGGAAAGATACGATAAGAAAGATTCGGAGTTGCATGCGTATTGCAGATTTATTAACAGAAAGCAGGGACCCAACGAATCAAATGAAAATTTTATTTTGGCGGTTAAGCTATTGGCTGAAGCGTGTGAATTTGATGGCTACCGAGACAGAGCCATCAGGAATAAGCTGGTAATGGGGGTCCTGGATAAAGATCTCAGAAGAAGGTTGTTCAATGAAGAGAATTTAACTTTGAAGACGACTGAGAGGATGCTGAAAAGCTCCGAAAGGAATTTAGATAACGACCGATTTATGGATGCAGAGAATATTAATTCGGTAAAATTTAGGTTAGGTGATAGACAGGAACGACGGGATTCAAGAGGCCTAGAAAGAAGATCAACTTTTAGAGGCAGATCACAAAGTCGGGACTTTGGTAGGTCCGAAAGATATAATCCGTTCAACAGATCACCATCAGGAAGCCGTTTCAAGTCGAAAGGCCGCTATGCAAATTTCAAATGCAACTATTGTGGCGAGATGGGTCATGTATGGAAATCGTGTTTTGAAAGGAAGAGGAAACAGAGAAGCATGGTCAATTTTGTTGATGATAAGCCTAGAGAGACGCCCAGGGAGAACGTTCACGACTAT
>NW_026598505.1:0-25000 GCF_029784155.1 Uranotaenia lowii | reverse complement strand
GAACGCAAATCCGGCTGGCAGTGAGCGAATCATCGAGTCCCTCGCAATTGATAACGATCCTGACCAAGGTTCTTAGATACACTGAATATATACCCACCAATATATACCCACCTTGATCCTGACGATCCTGAAGTTTTGCAGTCGCAGTACACCCTTAGAAAATCCTACACAAAAGTAAGTAAAAATAAGTCAAAACGACCCGTAAGTGCAGGAAGCCACCAGTATGTAAAAATGATGGTACGAAAAATTATGTAGCAAAGGCTTTACCTACCAGTATGTAGAAAATACGCAAAAGAAAGTAGAGCTCTGTAAACTGAAAAATATGTTAAAATCACATAAAAAAAGGAAAGTTTCAGAATTTAAATTAGAAATTTAGAAGCAAGGATTTTTTTTTAAATTGATTCAAATTCTTTATGAGTATATGCTTATTTATTGTCCATCAGTTATAAAATTAAATCTATGAACCTAGTAATATTTTTTTCCGATTGGATATCACCTCCATCATTTCCGGTTCACTGTTTGTTTTGGCAAACTGTCTCCGTTGATTCAATGAGAAGTTTTTCGCTGCCTGTTGAATTGGCCATAGTATGATGGATAAACTGGAAGACACGCTGATTGGCCACTTCGGGACAGTTGCTTGAGCTGGAAATCCTGTAGAAGCAAAAAATAGTTAGCAAAATTGTTAGAAAAAAAAATAATTAAAAGGGCATACCCCAAAGCTTTCTTTTTGATTTCCTTGGCTGCGGCCGGGACTATATTGAAAACAGATTGCGGAATCGTCCGGTTTCATGTCGCTTCTGGACCCAGAGGAAACCAACCACTATCCTAAAATTATGCGGAGAAGAATTATAAAAAAAAACATACAGCAGATGAAAATGTTTCTACACTTACCGAGAGAAGCGAACAATTTTTTAGGCTTCCGCAAAGACACACCGGGCAGTTTCGCAAAAGTTGTTATGTGCGCGCAAGTAGGATGCAAATCATAGACTGACTCTTGGTGGTGCGAGTGAGAAGCAAAACGTCGTCAACTACAAATTTACTGAAATTTCAGTTTTTTCTACAGAGAGGGTTTTGTAGAATAGAGAGAACTGACAAAGTATGTAATTTCTGAAACTCACTTCTACGTAAAAGTTGTCGAGCTTCAAAGTATGTTCTTTTTACATAAACAATATGTACAATTTTCTTAGCGTGTATAAATCCGACAGTCATTTTGCCAGCTGTCATTTGTTTTTCCCGATGAAGTTTTCTTTCAGTGTAGTTAATGGTTTTTTGTTCGCTCGCTCGGTCGTACAATTTTCTAAGGCAAAAGTTTTTAAGGCACTTTTTACCAGCGAAAAAAGTTTTAACTTTATCTTTTGGACTAATATCGTGTCGTTTAACCTAAATGTGGTGCAACCCGTGTATTATAATTGTTGAATACTAGATTAAATTCAAAAAATTCTCGTGCCCTGGCTAGCAGATTTTTTTCAATGGAGGACTTCGTTCAAAAGATGTTCTAGTACGAGAATGTAAAAATCCATAAATTTTTCTACAACATTGCATTAGGAGCAAATGGTGCTGAAACAGTGAAAATGAATAACTTTTTGGTCCAAATATCTTCACTGACGATATTCCTAGGTCGCTCCTCGGAGGCAATTCCCGTCCCGAATCGTCCATTTGGTAAGAAGGGTTTGATTTCTTATAAGAAAACTTGAATTTTAAGCTGTGGTCCTTGAAACAGAGAAAAGTCACTCGATTCGCTTCGCCTCGCCAATCGTAATTATTGTTTTTCATGGTTGTTGCTTCTGTTTTAACGTTGTCAAACAGAAGTAAGTTATACAAATGTATGTGTTAAAAATGAGTTTCAAAACGTTTTTTTTTTTATTTATTCCATGATGATCGACCGAAGATTCTTAAAAACATTATGTATTACGGTAATACCACTTATCTAAGTCTAAGAGAATTGGTTTCGTACGTTACTTTTAACCGAACTTTAATTGAACTTATATTTTGATTGTACTAATTGAAAGGACTCTACGTAGACTACGTCAGGGTAACAAATATCTCATTCTATTGTAAATGAACCATTGGAGGCTTCACAAATCATACGATTTAAAAATAACATTTAAACATCAGTATTCATAGAGGGTGAAAAGTTTTAAAAAATCATGTATGGACCTTAGCGCATAAACTTATACATGTCAGCCAACGATTAGGACAAAATAAAGAAGGTGTTATGAAAAAATTTAACTAGGTTAGTACCTACCCTACATATGTAGGATTGTTATCTAAAGTTTATTTGAGATCAGCGTGTTTTAAAGGTAACAACTGTTTATAGGTAGGTCTTTTTAAATATAGTCGACTTTAAAGTGACTAATCCAAACATTCGTATACCTGCTATGTTAATTTTTCATTTTTACTTTATTGTTAAATTTACCTCGTTTTTCGTATAGAGATAGTGGTGTTATAGAGTTTCGCGCTCTGGCCAAATTAATACAAACGAAGAAGGATAAATAGTTTGTCCTAAACCTAAAGGTATAAGCCGTTTCGAATAAATAATTTTCATGAAAAAAGGTTAAAAGTAAACAACAGCATTGACAAACATTAAAGCCAACATTCGAATAACCATTGATGTTTCTAAATAAAATGCTTTGATGCATAAAAATTATAACTTACAAGCTCACGTACTCTTAACAATACACATTGAACATATACCTATACTGCCCCTATTCGCATATGAGTCCCATGTGTAAAAACTGCAAACCGAGAAAAACGCTTGTAAAGTTTGAAACTTCTTTTCATAAAAACAATCGTATGCATCATTTGTTGGCAAAACCTATCAATAGTTCGGATAGAAAACACCTCAAAGAATACTTTTGTTTACTTTTGCGCTAATACTAACTAATAATTACGGAGAAATTTCAATAAAACACTCATGTGACTCATATGCGAATATGCTTAACCCTCGAACAGAGATTATTCGCAAATGAGTCTCTGATGCTAAAGTTATCAACAAGTGGCAAGTACTTTCCTAACATATTTTTTTCATTTGTTTACCATTCTTTTTGATGACAGAAGAAAGGTCTCGAAAGATTTTGATTTCAACCTGATTTCAATCAAGGTTTTTTCGCCAAGTGGGATGTGTTTTCCAGTGTTTTTACAAAACTTCGTTTTCATTCGTGTGAAATTGCTGCGAATTTATCAGACATCATCATAATTCAATTCAATGTGTGTTATGGATACGTAGATAACACCGACCAAAAGTTTGCTGGATTCAAGACAAAGAAGGAGATTGCTTCCGGGAGCATCTTCCTAGGTAATAAACGAAAACACAACAGATATTGTTATGCATATGGAAAAAAAGTAATGAAAAAATTTTGTTATTTTGTTACCGAAACAACACTTCAAGTACCACCCACCAGATCACACATTAGATCGTCGAAATTACCCACGAAGGAACCATCCTGACCGAAGGCTGATCTATTGAGCGTGGTTCATCGGTTGATTTTTGTCGAAAAAATAATTTTGATTTAGAGTTACTTATTCATGTTTTTTGTGACTAAGAACCAGATTTCTTCGGAATCATTTTGCTACTATACGTTCAATTTTTATATAAATTATTGTTTTAAGCATGAAATTAATGATTTACTTCATTTTTTATCTATCCTTTCCCTCAATTGTAAGCTCTGGCGCTGAATTTTGGTCATGGGACTCATATGCGAATATTTTTCACATGGGACACATCAGGGGTCATATTTTTTTCGAAATTTTGGGAACAAACTTCGAACAAAAACTTGTTTTATAGGTAAATTGGAGCACAAGAAAGCGTTTTTCATCGATATCTCAAAAACGATGAAAATGCACATGGGACTCATATGCGAATAGGGGCAGTATATACCTATAGTCAACACCAACCAGGCGGTTCCTTCTGTTCGGTACTATTTTAAATGTTGTTACTATACTTTTTTTTTCTTTAGGTGAGCGAAATGTCGGGTGGCTTGGAATTTTGACGTGCCTAGGTCTGGGTGCAGCCATCGGGTTATGCGTATTCTGCAAGAAAAAGAAAGGACAGTTCAAGGTAATATCTTAAGAACATCTTAGCGCACCTCAGATAATTGATCTGTGAAATTAATTGCAGAAGTTTGAAAACGATGGTAACATAGAAGAAGTGAAGAATACCGAATATCCTATTTTAAAATCATTGAATTCTCTCGATCCCAAAAAAACTGGGGCAATCATACCGAGTAGCCCTACGAATGTAAGATTTTTGAAATTTTATCCAAAGTATCTATACGTGTAACATTGTGTTGTGAAATGTTTCTAGCTATCAACGGATAATTTGCTTGACCAAACGGTCCAATATCAAAATGAATTGGTATCATCGCATGACTTAGATGGTATTGAAAATTATCATCTTCTTAAACAATATCATAAAGAAAATGTTCCAAAGAAATTAACAGTTGAACATGTCGGCAAAAGCACGCCGTCTACGTCAAAATTGGACTTGCATTGCGCTAGACTACAGACTGACGATACAGATTCGCATTCGAATATGCTTCTCTCAAGCAAGGAATCGTTAAGTTCAGTTTCCGCACAGCCATCCGGAACGAAGACGAGCTATTCAAACGAACAAGAAACGGCCTCGTTAAAAAATTCAACCATTTTTGGAGACGAAAAACCTCTTATTGATCGGTGTTCAACAGATATAGAAATTGAGCCCGAAGAAGACGACTTTGAAGATGATTCCGCTCAAGTGGATATGTCTGTTCAACCGCCGACACGATTGGATGACGTTACAATCAGCATCAGTGAACGGGCTAGTTTCTTTGATGAACCAACTTCTGGCACGACTAGGGAATGTGGACCACCAGAAGACGTTACACCCATGGATAGCTTGGAAGATAACTCTTCTGTGCATGAAACTAACAGTATCGAAGAAGCGTTGCGTGCTTTAGATTTTGCAATAGATGGCGAGGACGAGAGTGACGACAGCGAAGAAGAACCGAGTGATCAAATTAACTCTGAGCGCTTGGATATAGGACAAGATGCTGGCCACCGGCGAGCTGAACTACGTGCTAACAAAAACTCCTCATCAGATAGTGGCATGGATGAAATAGATATCAGTGAAAAGGTTACCAGTCCCGATTCCGAGATTCAAACTATTGTGAGAGAAGAAGCTACCAAATTGGTAGATGAGATATTAGTATTATGCCAAAGCAGAATTGCAGAAATGAAGGAAAACGAACAATTCGAAAATAAAGCTATGGATAATTTGATCAGTGATGAGTTCGATGATTTCACAGGTGTATTGCTAGAATGCAGCACACCGTTTGTTGCAAAGAAAATATTTAGTATTGCAGGTACTGTCGATGAAAACATACCGGCCAAACAGGCCTTGTTCTGTGATGTGAATGACAAAACGTACGATATGGTATCTGATAGCATGATGCTACATGAATTGAACAAATCTGATAAAGAAGAAAAACTTGCAGATACTTTTGAAACATTCAAAAATGAAAAAAATACTGTCGACGCTGATATTTCCAAAGTAGATGATTTAGAACTTGAACAGATTTTCCCTCTAAATAAAACAGTATCACTCGCACCAATGAATACTACGCACACCCTGGCTGATCCCTCTGAAACTTTTGTTAAAGACCATACCGAATGTTTACCATCAATAACCATCGAAGGTGGTATCCCAGACGAGGTATCGGAAAAACCAACGGCTACGCCAATGAATACGCCAATAGAACTGGGCTGTCCTACAACGGCAGATTGGGATAAGTGGCTCACAGCTAGCGCCAGTACGAGCGCAAGAAACGATCAGGAACTATGCGAGAATGATTATTTCTCGAGCCACAATTTTGATGAAGGTTGGTTTTTGCATGCACAACCCGGCACCAGTACAATCAACGAAGGAAATGAAACATACGACCTGGACGATAATAATGATAATCTCGACGAAACATATGATCTTTTGAGAAAACAGTTGGTTGAAATGTTACCACATGCCCAGGTTTGTATGAGATGTAGGTATATATATTCCATATTATTCTAATTCATGATCTAATTTTCTAGGGTGCCAAAGATTCCGCTAATTCTGCTACTGAGTAAGTGTCCTAGTTTTCACAGCAAATTATTCCATTTATTGATTTAACATACATTTCATCAATCCTATCCAGTACAATGGTGTTATCTTAATCTTCTAATAGCTTTATAAAATCTAATCGAGCTTTATAAATTGTTACACTATGTACAATATCCCTAGTCGTTTAAATGGAAAAAAAATGGATTGAATAATTTGTTCGAATGTTTGAATAGGTTCCAGAAGAAACTTTTATGACATTCAGGTTATAAAAATTCTATTTGGAGAAACAGAAACGAGTAGCTATTCCGGTTCACATAATCCTAGATCTTTTCATAGCTCAACACCTCCTTAAAAAGAAATTTCAATATTTTTTCTTATCCACGATGTCTTCTTCTTCTTCTTTCTACTTTTGGACTGCGCACCAAAACATGATGTCTTAAAAGCATGAATTAAAATTTACTTGAGAATTGGTTGTACATATTGTAAAATATAGTCTTTCGGCGCGTCCCGTTAAATGAACTCTACTGAATCTGTATTTTTTAATCTTGTCTTGCCCTAGTTTCTTGTCGTTGATTCTTGATATACAAATCCATTTTTTCTCACAGAAATGACCACAGCCCCAATCACTATGGTATTCAATACGGTGATCTTGATGAAGCCACGAACGCGCCTTCAACATCGGTAGCCAAAGATAATGAAATGATTATAAACTACAAACGAACATTATCACCTATTATGGAAGAAAGTGAGGACGAATCGTTTTATAACAAAACGTCTTTCTGTAAGGAAGCATCACATTTCGTCGAAAGTACCAGGTTGATCAAGAATTTCTAGTTAATCTTTTTCAAATGCATTACATTCGCTAACAACAGATACTAACGATTTGAATACGATTTCAGCACTGGATGTATGGAATCCCTCACGGCAATGGGTGTCAATAGGACATTAATGGCTTCCAACGATACGTTGTTCAATTTTGATGATGTGCTGGATGAAATATTATCCCCACGTGTCCCATCTCAATCTCATACACCAACTAATCGGGATAAGGAAAGCATGGAATATTTTGCTCGATCTCCACGCCACGACCCAACGTCGATTACCGAACCTACCAGTTTGTTATCGGATGTCAAGTTTCCTCCACCAAAAAGTTTGGAATTGGTATCAGTAAGAGTACGAGATTCGTCACTCAGCTCTCCTGGGGATCCGACGCGGAAAGATTTTTCCCAAGATTCCACATTCACTCTAGACGAAAAAACGTGCATTTCCCTGAGCAAACCGAACGAAGAAGATGAACGAATTTCTGAGATATCGGAACCAGTCCTAGTATCCTCTTCATCTTATCTGAATAAACCTGAAGACAATAGTCTAATGGATGATGAGATTGCATCAATCGAGGATGATTCTTTTGATGAAATATTGGAACGAGAAAAACCTTTGGAGGATGAACATTATAATCATTTTTTAGATTTATGTAACGCTCCGGAATCGGTACTCAATATAGATGTACCCGAACCAGATGAGAATTTTGATCCTGGCAAAGTCACTAACAGTAACGTCGAAGAAGATGCTGTCTATATTCAAAATAAATTGAATTTGGAAAATACCTACGGCAGTCGAAGCCTGGATGAACAAGGTGTCATTGAATCCATTGATAGGTTTTTGCTTAAGTCACGAAATGTAAGTCTACCAGAAGACAAAAGTACAAATCCCTTGGTTAATGGCCATTTAAATAGTTGTAAGCTGTCCAGTAGATCTGATGGTACCAATATTTGTATAAACTATGATGAATAACATGATCAGCAATGTTTGTTGAAGGCATGGAGGAAACTTGAAAAATAAATAAACATGTTAGATATTTATCCTGGAATAATTACACTGCACAGAATGAAACAGATTTATTTACCTGATAAGCGAATGTTAAATATCTGTTTCCAATCTTAGTAGGTAGTTATTAATTCCATTGTCCGAAAATCACCAAATTTTATATTATTATCATTATCTCCTCGATGATCGACGGCTTTCGCATCTTTAGTTTCTATCAATACTCTTTTTTTTTGTTTCGATTATAGTCGTTTTACCATCTTTATGGCATTCGAGACTTTATCAACGTTACAGTTGGCGGATCGTTATTGAAAAACTTATCCGGTACAACTGTGTTCGATGTTTACTCTTGGGCTCGAACTTGCCGACATCGGCTCAGCAGACAACAGACTTGCCAACTTAGCTATATCACAAGCCCGATATCAACACTCGATATATATACAATCAATACAAAATCGAGCCCGAAACCGGTCGACAGAGACAGAGGTAATTTTACATCCCTATTCCGTTAGACAGAACTCAGCATGTAATATTCTGTAATATGCTAATCAACTCGTTTTTAGTACTGAGTGGTTGTGATACCTTTTTCTTTTTTTTAACAACCCTGGACTTACCACTCTCATCTTGTTAACTCAAACTAAGACGTTCCTTTTAAAATTGTAAATTCGTTTTCTTCCCCTTTCTTTCAATTTATTTCTGACAGTCCTCTTTTTTTTCAATGGAGTTGAACTTCCAGGGTCATTCTTCCCTAAACTAACAGTCCTCATGGTTTCCCACCTCATAAAGCTGGTCAAGAGATGACATATACATACGAAGTAGCAAGGAGGATAAAAAAGGATACCCAACGGGGAATACACCTGAAAGAATATAGAATGTTGAGGCGGATTAGATGCACGAAACGGGTGAGTGGAAACGATAATTTTCTAAAAATAACACTCTATTTTTTCCAAATCTAAGAATTAAAAAGAAATATTTTAGCAAAATTTTATATTTAGAGCATAATTTAAAAACTTTTCTACACGCATTTTTAATAAAAATATTTTTTACATTAAATGTTACATTAAAAATTATCTTCAGTTTACAAAGTAAAAACTATAAACTAGTGTTATACTGCCCCTACTCGCATAACAGTCCCAAATGAATTTTCGTCATTTTTCATCTAACCCGACAGTTCGTCATTTTGAACACTAGGCTTCAATATAAAACAATAAAACAAGAGATTTTGTTCTAGAAATTTCGAAAAAAATATCAACTCGTGGCTGTCCCATATGAAATATACCCGCATAACAGTCCCATATGTGAAATACCACGGATTTAGGTACTTTTCAATGTTTCTTTCGGCGAAATAGTCTTTTATTTAATGCTTTGAATAATTCACGGAAAATAATAAAAAGGTAAAATTTACCTTTTTGCGTGGTGAATTTTTTCCACCCCTCTTTCGAGGTAAATTTTACCTTTTTTTCATTCACCTAGCAAAAAGGTAAATATTACCTTTTTTCAATTCACCTGGCAAAAAGGTAAATTTTACCATTTTCCCATTCACCTAGCAAAATAGTAAATAATACCGTTTTCCCGTTCACTGATTTAAAAAGTAAATGCTATTTGGTTTGGTTGGTTTCTTAAATAAAAATGAAAACTATTCATTATATTTATTTTTGTAATGTATCACCGTGTTTAAAAAAAATCCTTTAAATCCTTTAAATAAAGTAAATCCTTTTCGCCAGACTCGTGGCAATTCAGCTTCACGTTTCTCCGCGCCCTAATGGCGACTAATCCAGACAGATCCGGCTTTTCCGGAAAGATATCTGGAGGATGAATTGAAATATACCTCGAAGCTGGGCCGATCTGAAACAAAAGTATAGTATTATGACGAGAACCAGCACAACTAAATGATATCTAAGAAAAAACTTATAATTCTGTTCCGATTTTCTCATATTGGCACGAAACATAACTTCCCTTCTGAACGACAAAACAGCTTAACCTCAATTAACGGATTCGGCAAATATTTACTTTTGTTCGAGATGAATTGTACAGTTTTGTTTAGCTCAATCCAGGTCAATTTCACCTCGCTACGAGGTAAGTTTTACCTTATTTGGATTTACCTTTTTTTCTAGGTGAATTATACTTTTTTTATCGAGCTCAATTCAGGTGAACTTCATCTCGCTACGAGGTAAGATTTACCTTTTTTGGATTCACCTTTTTTCTCGGTGAATTGTACCTTTTTTCCAACCTCGATTCAGGTAGATTTTACCTCGCTGTGAGGTGAGTTTCACCTCGAAGAGGTAGAAGTTACCTTTTTGGCTTTCACGAGCGTTCACCTTTGCTAACTCGGTAAATTTTACCTTTTTATTATTTTCCGTGTTTAAAAAAGATTCAATTCACTTGATGTCGAATTATCCACACTAGTTTTCGAAGGCAGACCAGTAAGAAGGAAGAATGTCTTCCTCAGCGAAAAACTATCAGATGCAATCAAAAATCGTAAAAAGATTGAACTTACATTAAGAAATTCACGATATTTTACCAAGAGTATGTTTGTTTTTCTCATAACTGCGTTTAGAAGTTCGAAAATGAACAAATTTAAGTCTTAGGAAGTAGCTTGGTGAGAAAATCATATTCTGTATGGGACTGTTGTGCGAGTAGATTTGAAAAAGGTCTCAAATATGCTCGCATAACAGTCCCATAACGAATAAAAATGGTGCTCACGACCTTATCAATGGCCCAATTTCTAAAATTTCAGGTCTTACGATTTATTATGACAACCTAGAACGAACCTTTCATCAAACGATTTTAGTTTATACTGAACGTTGTGGTCACAATTCAAAAATATATTTTAAAACAGAAAAAGCCGATTTTCTCACTTGCTTGTTTTTGCATATGGGACTGTTATGAAAGTAGGGGCAGTATAGTCTCGGTGAAATTTTAAAGATGTTCGTAAAACTTACAGTATTCACGTCGTCACCGCATATTTTTTTTTTTTTTTTTTTGGGATTTTAAACCAGTTGGTTTATTCATCCCCAGTCACCGCATATGTGCACCAAGTTCCGCTCCCGTACAACAATACGGATTTGACGTTTAAGTTGAAGATTTGGATTCTTCTCTAAATGTAACTCAAATATGTTTCCGAACGATATTCATCTACAACACTTAAGTTTTCCGTTATCCAAAGTCTAGGAAAAAAAAACAACCGAAAAAACATGCTGTAAAAAAGACTGTAGATCAGCTACGTCACTTAGTGGCCAAGAAAGCTGAAGGTTGAAGCTGTACGTTGCGCACAAGGATATATCTCGCATGAGCTTTCATTACGTCGTATGAAACTAAACGTAAAAAGTTTTATTACGAAAAATACAAAAAACTAGTCGCATCTTTTTTCCATTTAGAATATTTGTAGCCTGGACAACATATGCTATATGGGAAAAACAAATTTTAAAGTTGTTTTGATAACTTTTGCAGCAGTTTTATGTGAATTTTCAAGATGTAATGACGTAATGAAAGCTCACACGAGATATATATACCTATATTTTTTTTTAAGATTTTGATCACAAAAATGTAAAAAAGTAGTGTAAAACCCAAGGAATACTTAAAGAAGGTAGTACCAAGGCAGCCTTGCTTTAGTATTGATACAGAATGTGTCGTCACAATCACTATTTTTTTTTATTTTACTAAGAAATTTGCCTTTTTCGTTGATACTTTGAAGAATTTGCTGGAAATTTTCCACTTTGAAAACATGTTATTTTGGAGGGATTCTTGCTTTCAAAATCGGTACAAAAAAAAGTTGGATTTTCGAGTAAGTTTTATATAAAAAAAACCATCAAAGCTCCAAAAAATGGTGGATTTTTCCTTCTCAAATTTGCCAAACTTTAAAACAGTTCAAATTTCTCCATGAAAATGTTCAAGTCAGTGCAGTTTAAGCTCCTTATCACTATAAAGTAATCAAAACACAAACTTATATACAAAACCACAATCATTGTTTGGCATTTTAGAAAATCGAGTTAACAATCATAAATTGATGTTAATTGTTCTACTAAGAATTGAATTTGGAAAACCGGTTGGATAAAAATCATGACAATCAGTTGAACACTCAATAACTACCAGCTAGACCAGCTGATTTTTTTTTTATTTTTGCACGTTTTAGCTTCAAGATGACATTGCATTCATTCAAAAAAAAAAACAATGCAATCTTCAAAGGATCAAAAAATTTCATAAAATAGCGAATTAAATGCCTTACAACACTATCAAAATAAAATTGGATTTCATTTTAGTTCTAAAACGTGTTTTTATTTGAAATTTCTGACATTCGCATACAAATTTTCGATACATTCGTTTTTGTGACAAAATTTACTTTGGATAGAACAAAAGTATTGAAACAGAAAATTTTCAGAACTCCTGAAGTATTCTTGCGATTTTAATTTCGAAGCTTTGCAATGAATGATTAGTTTAACAAAAACAACGTGTTTAGTTTATTTAATACTAGGTATTCATAAAAAATCCGAAACGTCCATAAGTGAGAGTTGCCCATCCAAGGATAATATCTAGAAGAAAAAAAAAACAAGCATTTGTGACATATTTCACACATGTTTGCAGGTTTTCAGATAGTAGTATGCCTACCACGTGTGTATCAGTTGAACCTATGAGACGGCAATTTTTAGATTGTTTTGTGATGTCGCTTATAGATGTCATATGATTATTTCTCAAATCGATGAGCACAATTGCATTGTCTGTGCTCAGACTTAGAGCTTTGCCTCTGCCGATTAAGAAATTCTTTGATTTATTATTCATGAGAAAATGTGTTCCGTTATGGCAATATTCGGCATCTATTTCTGAGGCAGCCGTCAATATATTCTCGGTATGTTTATCGTCTTGGCCGATGCTAATTTTTAACGTCGAATTGCCATTACGGCTCTCTGTTTCATGATAAACTTGTCGTTCATTTTTGACTATATTTTGAATAGCACAAGATTTATTGTTCAGAACTGGACTCTGCTTAGCCTTTGTCAGGAAACTATTTTGTCGTTTCAATTCTTGCAGTTTTAGTCCATGCGTAATTAATGCATTGGTATGAGTTGATCTAGCAATCTTCAGTGTTTTTAATGCATTTTCTGGAACTGAACACATGAATATATAGTCGTGGGATCGAGCGTTCTGATGAATTGTAGAATACATTGACACTATTGGAAAAAACAGTTAGTTATTCGAAATATGGAATCAATCACCTAAACAATCGAGCTTACCGTCAATTTTAAGAACGAGGCAAACTATCATCTCAATGTAGTTTACTACAAGCATTCCACAATTGGACAGAATGACCACCTTATGATCATGAACGACCATGTCCTTACAGCACACCATGTGGTCCCAGAAGAAATCATCCCTCGATTCGTCATGTTTCGTATTTAAAAGATCCTCCAAGCTGCCCGTTTTAAAGAAACGGATGTCGTTTGGCGAGATATTCATAGCTATGTTCCGCTTTGCGGGTAAGCTATTCGAAAGGTTCAATATTTTCTGTTGCACCAATTGAAACGGAGCCCCGGAAAAGGTACTGTTGAGCTTTTCTTCACTTTCCGTGAAGTTTCCATGAATAGTCGCAGTGAGCATCCACGTAACTAAAACGCCATATTCATCTAAAGTAATGATCTGGAAAGGCAATAAATACGTTTAGTCATTTGAAGAAAATGTCAATGTTTTATGAATAATTGATTACCCTATCGACCGTAGATTCCTTGATCCCAACAGACTGGCTGGTAGATTTGATAGTAACAATTCTTCCGTACAGATTGTTTGTAGTTTCTTTATGCGCAGGTGTAACTATTTGAATTGGAACTATTTCTGATTCCGATTCGAGGCAATCCCAAAGCTGTATCGATCTAAGAAAATGAAATTGATTAAAAATCCAATGAAGTAACGTAGGGGGAACCGAAGACTTTCTATTTGATAAGCTTTTAAAAACTTTCAAAATCCGACTTTTTGAATTTCAAACATTGTAAGTTAACTTTCATTTTCCTTAAAGGAGTTACATTCAAATTTTGGAAAACTCAAATAATAAAAACAAATCAAATAAACCCAGTAAGTATAAGAGTATAGCTCCCGTACAGAAAAAAAATAATTATCGTATGTGTATAATTTCGAATTATCATCGCAACTGAAGTAAAATTTTAATTTCGAGAGACAAAAAAAAATTAACAGCTTGAACCAAACTACCATTAAAATGGACAAAATAATTTTTTTAGAGATACGTCATCATATAATTTTTAATCGTAATATACAGCAAATTTTGAAGCTTGGTTGAAAATCTTTTTTTTTTTTTTTTGAGATGGTCCCATATACCTATTTGGGTCCTTCCTCCATAATTTTTCAGGAAACATAAAGCAATGAGGCATTTTTTACAGTTTAAGATACTTTTAAAAATCCAAGGAAAATGAATCGTCCAGAATAAAAAAAAACCAACGCAATACAGGATTTGTAACGCTATAGAATTTAGAATTCAGTATCAGATTTCAGATTAGAAATTCATAATTCAGAAACGAGGTTCTGAATCGAAATTATGTTTCTTAAACACGAATTTCTTTTGCCCTCGATTGTCTTAAATGTCTAAATAAGTAATGAAATAGCGGCAACAGAGCCCGAGGGTTCTGAAGCACCAGTTGCACGTAGGTACACTCATGCGAAAAGCAAACTTAAAATTCACCTGGATTTTCACGTAGGCGCGATTACGTGAATTTTTGCTTGACTTACGTGAATCATTTGGATGTTAATACAAATTCACTTGATCCGTACTTGAAATTCACATACCCGTTTGCTGTCACCACAAGGGCACATTCGATTTTCGTGAAAATCCTGTGATCCGCCAAGCACAAACGGATTTGGTGCATTTTATGTGATGCTCACGTAGCTCTAAATAACTTACTCACGTAAAATCTGTGTGAAAGAACACCAGTTCTCAATATGGCTTCCATTCAAAAGTTGTTGCAGGCAGTTAGAGAAATTGTGGGTGGTGGAACTGATTTTTCGTAAGTACATACCTAAAAATTTTGTTGTGTGATTTTTGTTAACATCTTTTTCCTTTTCAACAGAATTTGGAATTGGACAGCTGGGACGAACAGGCAACGGCTAACAAGGGACATCAATGAAATTGTCGCGGTGAAATATTTTTAAATAAAAAAAGTGAATAAGTGTAGTGTACAGTGCGTGCTTGGTGTTATATCAATTATTCCAGAAAATAAAATGTGTCTACAAAATCAAAACATTTTTATTTATTTGTTCGAACTACATTAACCTACGTTCATCTTTAACACTAAACGTACCGGAGGCGGTCAAATGACGGTTTTTAAACTTTGAAGGATGATTACGCCTAATATAATTTTTTTTTTCGCCAATTTAACGACAGGACTATTTTCATTTTCAAAATGCAAGTATTTTTGCGTTTTTAAATTTTTCCTAAGTGTTGTGGTTTTCGAATAACGCATGTGGCATACCTATTCATACCGCGTGCGGTCAAATGACGGTTTATACTGTTTTCGCTAAAACTTTCTTGTTTCTCAACCGATTTCTTTAAAGTTTATAGTTTTGAAAAGCCTATAATGTGACTCAAATATGTTTCTCAGACAGTTTTCAGCTACAATCAATAATTTCAAAGTTATTTCAAGTCCAAAAATTTTTTTATGAAAAAACATGCTTCAGGAAAATTGCTATAAATCAGCTATTTAGTGCTCGAAAAAAATTTTCACTTAGTACCTGAGAAAGCTGAAGTTAGAAGCTATATGCTGCACATACGGAAATTTTTCTCAATTTTTTTTAAGATCATGGCCACAAAAAATGTAAAAAAGTTGTGTAAAACCCGTACTTTTCAATCAATCAACCGCCAAAGCTGTTCCTGTTACAGTAGAGAAAATTTAAAAAGTGAATTGGAAAGGGGACGTAATTTGTCACATTTTGGCATCTTTAGATTTTGTGAAATACGAAATACATAATTTATGACGACTTTTCAAAAGTAGCTGTTTTTCGAACTTTTTATCAATTTGGATTTTGTGAGACAATTCCTACACCTAAGCTCAGCTTTGCACTGGATTTTGAGTACTTTAACGGCAATACGAGTACGGTTTAGGCAATAAAACTATATGCAAAAGAGAGATAATTTCATACCGGTTCTAGTGGTGTAACTGCATTGGCGGTGCAATGCTTAGCAAAAATATGATAAATAAAACAGTGAAGTAGTTTCTGAATTTTGAGAAGTCAGCACAAATTCTTGCTTGGCAGACGGGCGCAGTGGGTGGTAATATCTCAAAGCTATTTTGCACACGAAGACGGATGAAAGGAAACGAAAAAACAAACGAGCATTCGCTCAAATTTTCTGGTTTTACTTTCGAGATGTATTACTTGAATTTCGAGATGTATTTTTCGGCTTTCAGTCTTTTTAAATAGTGAAAACGACTATTTATTTAACGTTCCAACGTTTCAATCCATATAGGATCGTCATCAGGGACTGCAAAGTTTATTGTGTGTGAACTTTTTACTTTCAGAAATATATTTATTATATTTTTGTCAAGCATCGCACCGCCAATGCAGTTACACCACTAGAACCGGTATGAAATTTTCTTTCTTTTGCATATAATTTTTATGCCTAAACCTTACGATAACATACTCAAAATCCAGTGCAAAGCTGAATTTAGGTGTAGGAATTGTATCAAAAATCCGAAATGATGAAATGTTTGAAAAACATCATTCAGCTACCTTTGAAAATTCGTCATAAATTATGTATTTCGTATTTTACAAAATCTAAAGATGCCAAAATGTGACAAATTACGTCAACTTTCCAATTCATTTTTTGAAATTTTTCTACTGTAACAGGAACAGCTTTGGCGGTTGATTGATTGAAAAGAACGGGTTTTACACAACTTTTTTACATTTTTTGTGGCCATGATCTTAAAAAAAAAAATTGATAAAAATTTCCGTATGTGCAGCATATAGCTTCTAACTTCAGCTTTCTCAGGTACTAAGTGAAATTTTTTTCGAGCACTAAATAACTGATTTATAGCAATTTTCCTGAGGCATGTTTTTAAATAAAAAAATTTTTGGACTTGAAATAACTTTGAAATTATTGATTGTAGCTGAAAACTGTCTGAGAAACATATTTGAGTTACATTATAGGCTTTTCAAAACTATAAACTTTAAAGAAATCGGTTGAGAAACAAGAAAGTTTTAGCGAAAACAGTGTGAACCGTCATTTGACCGCTCGCGGTATGAATAGGTATATACAAAGTGCCGGTGGGTATGCTTAGTGTTAACTAAATTTATGTGAAAGGCGTGTAACAAAAGAAGCATTCGATCTGTGTTATTTCCACACACCCTTCAAATAGAACTCACCTACAGCGCATATGAAAATTACGTGAATTTTGCTTGCTGTGCGAGCTCTGATTGCTACCTGAAATTCACGTAGGTTCCACGTGATTTTCATGATGGCAAAAATCCATGTACATTTTCACGTAGCGTTAATGTGAAAAGTTTTTTCGGTGTAGCCTTAAGATTGATGGGGCAGTGGTCGGCAACCGTTTGGGTCGAAAGAGCCAACATTTTCAAAGTTTGGAAAAACCACATTAAAGATTCATTTGAATGATAAATCAACATTGGTTTTACGCAATTAACTTTAAAACCATTAGTACTACTAACCCTTAAATATTTCTTCTAAATATGTTTCTGATTACCAAGGATTCTCTTTTGGAACGTCAACTCTTCTAACAGGGTTTAACAATTTTAGGGCGTTGGCAAATATCGAGTCACGAAAATTAAAATCCATATCAAGCCTCAATGAATACTTTGCATGTTGTTAAAGTTCAAGATTTGAGCATATAAACATAAACAGAATATTTATAATTTCTTCGACAGAGAAAAGCTTAAAAAATAACAAAGAAAAGGGAATTTTTTGTTCAACTATCAAGCTTGTTATGACATTCTCCAGATTGAGCTTATTCTTTCCAAAATCCAGAAATATGAGCTTAAATTCTACTGATGTTTATGTAGCCAAAAATTTTAATCTTCAAAAATTATGCTCCTGACAACTGGCATTTTTTTTTTCAAAATTAGGCGACATCGCGAGAACATCAAGCGTACGTGTTTTTAGAGTTTAATGCATCTGAACAATTAAAAAATCCCATTTTATGACACATGTTATTCTTCAGCATTGTGCGTCCAATGGAATAAAGAGTGAAATCTAAAACATATTAGATTATTCATCAATGCTTGCTAAAGCTTAGATTACTGGAAAAAAAACTGTGTTTGACCAGTATAAATCTGTAATAATGTGATTTTGTAGCCTTTATTGAAAATTCGTGACAAATAATAACAGTAGGTACATTTCAACTGGCAAAATCAATTCAAGTTCAAGTTTTAAAGCTTCGAAACACAAATTAAAAACAAATAAATCAATAAGGATTAACTCTTGATAATAAATGAAAAAATCTTATGTCCGTTAATGAAACTTTGTTCAAAACTTGTGTGCTTTTGATAAATATTGGCTGCAGACATCACACCAAGGTTGCCGAAATCACACAAAAATCTGTATTATCACAGAATTTAGAGCAAAATTTCGTCACAGAATTTGTGTCACAGATCACATAATTTTAAAAATTTTCACAGAATTCACAGGTTTCCTATATTTTGTACAGATTTTTAAAATTATAAATTTTTATGGAACATTTGACTTTTTATTACTGACTCTCATTCATAGAAATATGAAAACAAGGTAATGTTGATTTTTTTTTCTACTAATACTGAAAGTAGTTTTCAATTAGTTGATGTTTGACATGATTTCCCAATGAACTTAAAACAAAATGCGCCACAGAAAACCGTCACAGAATTTTAGGTTAAAATCACAGAATTCGAGAATATTTTTTGTCAACAACAAAGATTTTTTTCGGCAACCTTGCATTGCATCACATTTGCAATTTTAAGAGTGTTCAAAGATTCAAAGTTTTACTTTTTTGAATACATACAATTCAATTATAAAAAAAAACTGCATCGGGGTGTAAAATTCAATTTAGTTATTGATCACAAGTGTTAAGCCTGCAAATAAATTTTCAAATAGATTTCCAGAATTGAAATTATTATTCATTTTCAATGCTGCCGGGCTTGTGATATAGCTCAAATTTTCAATGCTGATTCAATATTTTTAATTCTCAATTCTCAGTTTTCACTTCACTTTACTTTTTTTCACTTCAAACAAGATGAATATTTGGAATTTCATAAAAATTGTGAATAATCCGGGAAAACCCCAGGCCTTTTTCCTCGATATCCGCGCAACCGAAACGGACCGGGAATTTCCTAATAGTTCAGTTAATAGAGAGATTTCCTGTCTAAAGATCAACCTTGTCTTGTCATTGCATATTTCCTGCGCCTTTTCCTGATAAATTGAATATTGGAAATGGACTTCCGCTCATTATGAGTTGATGTTTAACATTACATTTACGACTAGCGCTTCAACGTTTATCCAATCATCTCATACAAATACATTTTGAGCCTAACCCGAAATTTGTGACATACTCCATATAATTATAACCAGAAATCAGAGATTTGGAATTCATTTATTGGGGTTGGAATAAAAAAAAATACAATATTTGATAATATTTCAACCTCTAGAATTATCACTCAATGCAATGAAATAATTAACTGTTTATGGTGAATTTTCAAACATGATTTACTTTTCAAAGGCAAATTAATTCCCACTTTATTTTTTATTTTTGTCCCGATGAAATAAATACTTCTTACTGAAATAAAATTATTATTAAAATAGCATATGATCTTTGACAGTTCTAGATGGTTATCTCGATTTTTTCCATTTTGTCACTTATACCCCTTTGGCTCCAAGGGCCTCTGTTTATTTCTTTAAATTTTGTATTCTTTGTTTCATACTTCATGGTACTTCCCAATTGTCATTAGGTAAATATTTCTTGATGAAGCACAAACCAGATAATGAAATGAAAATCATTTAAAATATTTATCCGCTAAATTTTTGGTTCAGACAATTTTAGTATGTTGGTAATAAGGATATAAAAATTGAGAATTAAATTATGCATTTCGCAGCTCAAATCAGAGCTTTCATTTTTGAGAAATTTCTAAACTCTTCCGCAATGTTTGCACGTAATTTATTAACAATTACATTTTCTACATAGACAACAGGCTATTTGAAGACAGTATACTGAACTCATCCCCAGTTCTTTTAAACGTTTAAAATATTTTGTAGGTAAATGATCTTGAGCGGAACTAGTCGAAATCTGATCTTGAGCGGAACTATTTACTTTTCCTAAGATCTATGCAATGATTATTTATAAATCTTCTCGAAATGTTGAAAAAATTCTTTTAAAAGATCTTTTCATAAAAGCTTTGTTATTTTTGTTAAAATTTATGAAATTAAATAATGTTATTAAAAGCTTTAAAAACATACGCATTTCTGCTGCAATTTTCACCAATCTATGCTGACTTTGAACGTCAATTTATGTAACCCTTGGCCGTTATAAACTGATTCTTAATGACTAAAATGGTAGAAAAATTCTAAAAAAAAACATTATTCGGATTTTTGTAACAAGTTTTCCATCAAAATATCGATTAATCGCTTAGTTTTTAAAAGTAAAATATGATCTTGAGTGGAACTATCTTTGATCTTGAGCGGAACTACTAGCTTCCGAAATAAACCGCTTGGTGCGCTGCCTTATGCCTTATGTCTCATACGCAGGTTTTACCCCTGAATGTAAGCAACACCTTTTTATTTTTCTTATTATATCAGCTTTAGGGACAGAAAAGATAAAAAATTAAGTTCGAATAAAACTAAAAATTACTTTAATTGGTGTCACAGCGTACCAAACCAGGCTCTACAAATGTTTATTTTTTTGGGGTACAAGAAATATTTTTCGATTCTTTCTTTCAGAGGGACGACGGTCAGGTGGAGGAAGGCTTTCATACATATTTTTTGGCATAATTCGAGAACTAATGAAGCCAATAAAGTAAAGTCATTATTCCAGAATAAGAATCAATCTTCATTACTATTCGAACTTTAAGAAGCAGCTGTCGTTTAAAGAGGATGTTCTTGATGTTGAAATTCCAATTTAAAACGATATACCAATAAACAAAAATTCAAATTATTTTTAACACAAATTCCTCATGTTCTAAAATGTGTTGCAAAGAACACCTGGTTAGCTATTTTAAAATACTTAACGATTCAATTTGTGATCTGGTATTGAAAACCTATCCGATTCCCTACTGTTTGTTGTTTATACTTGAGCTGGCAATCATGGAAATCGGTTTGGGAAATAAGTGTTTTATCTATTGAGCTAAATGCTTAATGTTTCCATCTTTTTTAAATATAAATTAATTTTATCGTGATTCATAAGATTCTAGAATTTATTATAAACTTTATTCTATGAATAAGTTTAGAGCACGAATGCTGAAATCAAATTATAATTTTTGGTCAATATAAAATTTAGGTTTCTTACTTTGAATTAGAAAAGTTTGATAAGAATTTCAATGTTAACTGATTTTTCCCAGTTGGAATATAAACAAAGAAGCAATTTATCATAAATTTTCAATGAATAAAGGAATTAGCATCACAGAAATCCATCACTGAATTTTGGGATAAAAATACAAAAAAATCAGACTTTTTTTCTCAAAACACTTTGATTTAGAGCAATGTACAGTTTTATTTGAAAAATCTGTAATTTAAGGCATTTTCTTTTGTATTACTGACTTTGAACCTACATTTTGAGATAAAATAACTAAAATTTGAGTCGAGAATCTATTCTTTCAAAATTCAGTGAATCAAAGTGAAAATTGAAAATCTTTTTTGAAGTAAGAAATAAATTTGAACTGATATTTTAAGAACAACTTTGGAAGGCTAAAGTTTTTGTTATTCACGTAAAAACATCAATTTTTGAACTTTAAAATCTTTAAAGATGAAATTTAATTGAAATTTTCACAGGTTCACAAAGATTTGGAATGATAGCTTTTAAAGATGTTGACAGTACAAAATGCAGAGCCGGATTAAGCCTTCTGGGGGCCCGGGACAATTTTTCTCGGGGAGCCCCTATGAATCACTTTTTTTCATATTCCGTAACAGAGAAAATATAATATTTTAAAAATATGAAGAAACTGGAAACAAGTTCAGTATATTTCCAGAATATTCGGTTTTATACGGGCATGATCCAATATTCAATTGTGAAATTAAAGAAAGTTGCCGAAAACCTTTGAAGAAAGCCCAGTGTTTGCTAGAATTATTCACATTACTTGCAGAACCAAACAATAATAATTGTTAAAACATCTCGTGCAAATGTTGCCTTAGAAAGATCGAAAGTAGAATAAATATTTGCACCATGACAATTGGGAAATAACATTTAGATCTTAGATTTTAAATTAAAAATTAGAAAAAAATTATGGAAATAAAGACAAACTACATAGAGATACAGATAAAATAGTTCAAGAGTAAAATTCAAAACCAAATTTTCGTCAGAACCTCAATTCTGTGTCTCAAATTAAAATCACAATTTCAAATCAAGAGTTGAGAAACAGATAACAAATGAATTTCACATGCAAAATTCAGAAACAAGGTTGCTATCAGCACCAAAGCAGGAATTGCAAAATTTGTAATTTAAATCCTAATGTTTTAGGTATTTCAATGTCATATCTTCAATAAAAATCATGTTCATGTAATGTGCTGGAAATCGAAAAATTAATGCGAAGTATTTACAATTTTGTATGAAGAGAAAGATTCTAATCAGATCAAATATTACATAAATAACAGAAACTTTTGTCAAATAGTTCTTCAATAAGTGGCAAAATGTTCGAGACACAGAATCATAAATCTGGGCGAAGATAAGATAATAAAATCATATTCGTATTTAGAGAATCACTCAACGAAATTTGAAATTCAACTATGAGTGTGTTTTTATGTTCAAACATAATTTGAGATTGATCAACTAGAAAATAACAAGCTGATATCCGGCTAAGTAGAGGATAATTTTAAAATAAAGTGAAAATTTCAATAATGATCGAAAACCTTACAACAATCTTGCATTTTTCATCTTTTGGATTCTTATAAAGTGAGTGGGAAAAATATTTCATATTGAAAAAATAATGATTGATTTAAAATTGATTAAAAACTAAAGGAAATATTTTAGGAGTTATTGGCGACTCCTGGAATATTATCTTTATTTTCATAATTTTTACCGGACAAGAAAAGTGAACTATGATCTGGCTCAAACAAAACTCATATTGGTCTGAATTTCCTTTCCTTGTTTTTTTTGTAGTTTTTAAAACAGTTCGAACGTTGTTGACATGTTCGATAAAAAGTGAAAAGTTGAGGCGTTTGGTGTTGGTCACTTTTTAATAAATATTTTTTTATTTTAGTTCCGCTCAAGATCAGCATGGTTCCGCTTAAGATCAGAATTTTTTCTTCAGTAAAACAGATCTAGAGTTATCAGGGTTTACTCTAAAATATTCTACAAACCATCATGAGAAAGCAGAAACCAAGATCTATCCACTGAACTAAAAAAAATTCGTTCGTATATAACCCCTATCCATACCGCTTGGTCAACTGTTCCGAGTTGCGTCGAATTGAGCCAATTAGTTCCACTCAAGATCATCCCTAGCTTTAAGTTATTATATATGTAGCCTACAATGTTTGGCGAAATAAATAAATAAATAAATTTACCTATTCTCTGGGATAGCATTTGAAAAAAAATCGGACTGTTAAAAACAATTACCCATTTTCTGTTCCAGCCAGCACGGCTCGTCCCTTCTGCAGCACACAAGTCACGCAGGCCCAACCTGAAAGGATTGCCTCTGGTTGAGCATAACTTTTGCGAGTGTCCCACATAACGACGGCGTTGCTCCGCTCCCTTCTCACTTTCGGGCTTTCATCTTCGATGCACCTATGTACCGTAAGAAGTATGTGTCCAGTTTTTTGGTGGTCAAAATAAGTACCGGTTACGAAGCTTTTGAAAATGATTGGGTGGTTTCTTAAAATTAGAGTCTTAGATTTGCATTGATCGGACTTTTTGTTCGATTTTGCTTCTAAAATATGCTGAACAGATGCAACAGCCTTTCTAAGAAACATCCGAAGCTGGCGTATGCTAGGAACGCTTCGTTGGGTCCTTTTACTTCCAGTCCACCTGTCTTTGGTAGATACGTCAAGAGACTGAAAAAGTTTTGCATATTCTGTTTCATCTGGGCAATGTGCTATGTTAGAATGTTGATAATTTTCTTGACCTATGCCGTGCTTCTCCGCAACATATTGATTGTAGTCCGAGTCAATATTCGCGAGAGTTTGTTTAGAAAATTGGGGTGGGTGTTGAGTCCAGCAAGATTTTGAGTATATCGAATCGGTTTGTGATTCGGAAACTGTTGTGTCCGTATCTGTTTGGCTATAGTTTAGGGTACCTTGAACTAGTCCATAGTTGGTGACAAAATACTCATAAGGAACAGGTTGTTGCTCGTGCAAATCAAAGGTCATGTCGTTTAGTGAAATTTTCTCCAATATATCAGTGTGACGCTTTTGCATCATTCGCAAATTAGAACTGACTGACGGCTGTGTATCAAATTGACCACTATTCATGCCAGAGTCTGGTTGATTATCGTCATTTTTGAAGCCAGCAATAATAGATGAACTGTTAGCCGGGCTCAATAATCTTTTCGATTTCATTTCGTAGTTACCCGAGTCTAATTTTTGATCCTTTCCATTACGAGTATTAGCCTCAGTTAGCTCATGATTGCACTCCTCACATGGTGAATCTGTGTCCGAGGACTGGGAGTCATTTTCGCTCGTTGAACTGGCCATTGAGGATCGCGATGATGATGAAGATTGTTTCGAAGAACCAGATTCAAAATCAGACTCGTACGATTCAAATTCTGATTCGTACTGGTCTTCTTCGGTTTCTGGCGCATTCTCCAGGTCAGCGACCTTTTGGATGGCTTCAGAAGCCAGTGGGATGGCCGGATCCTGTTTGAAAGGTACATCAAATGATACGGGTGCTTTAGGTGGTACCTTGACCTTGGCAGAAGTTTCATCTGGATTATTGGGTACATTTTTTAGCACGGTAATTTCTTCTGGTTTGAGTGTTCTTGTTTTCGTTC
>NW_026598504.1:0-25000 GCF_029784155.1 Uranotaenia lowii | reverse complement strand
TTATCCCGGCACATTTCGGCTTGCGGCACGAAGCCTTTGCGGGATGCGTTGAGTTTCTGATAGAACTTTCGTGTTTCTTGGGAACGATGCAGCTGCTCCAGCTCCTCGAGCTCCTCCTCCTCCAGGCGGCGCTTTTTCTCCTGGAAAAGTCGGACTCGCTGCCTCTTCCGCTGTCGGTGATTTTCCACATTTCGACGGGTGCCTCTTTGCACTACTGCCGCCCGCGCGGCATTCTCTTCGTCCATCACCCTCCTACACTCCTCGTCGAACCAGTCCGAAACATAAGAATTACATTATTTTGGATGTATTTATTTGGTCCAGCTTGAGCACAAGTTTAGAGTCTCTGGTCATAGCTATTTACCAAATTACAGAGATTTAAGTCAAATAGAAAACAAATTACGCAAAACAGCTAATATGTACAGTTACGATGAGTTTTTTTAACTTGGTTTCATCATGTAAGCAAATCAAAAAAATATTCGTCGAAACAAAAATGACAACCAAGGACTTTAATTCGACCAACACTTTACAAAAAAATGACCAGTAATCGAAAGAAGACCCCAACAAAAGAAAAAGTGAACTGGCTCACAATGGAAATAATCAGATTGTTAAAATCAAAACCTGGAATACTAGAGTTGAAATACAACCATAAGCAAGATGAACCATTTATAGAAATACCACACAATTCTCCGAACCAAATACGAAGATCTTCAATTTGTGATGAAATAATACGTGCCTCCTATCTATCACGATTTTTTTTTCAAAACTTATTGTCGATTCTAGTAATAACGTAGACATCGATTTTATTTGAATATGTGATGGTGAGGATTGAGAGTTTTTTTGTTCAATTGCTTGTCGATCCACATTATTCAAGAAATGCATTATACCAAATTGAACTGAAAACGATTTTATTTTAATTTTTATTCGACCAGAGTGAACTGAGTGAAAACATGCCAAGCAAAACCCCATTTTTTTCAAAAATATTTTCTGATTAATGGATGAGAATACTTTCAGAACATTAACAAGAGTTCAAAGATGTTGAAAGAGTAATAAAATATTTAAAAATGGTTCTTGGAAAATTTTGGTAGCACATTAAACTTCTACCTGAATTTCCTCAAAACAATGTTGATGGCGTTTGGTTTGATCTGGTTGAACCCCGACCAATTTTGAAAGAGATTTCTTTATTGTTAATAACGTTTGTAAATAAGTAGTTATGACATCGTTGATTAACTCTTGTTTTTTTTTGTAATTTAGACAACCTTGTTTGTCAATAACAAGAACCAACAAGAACAATTTGAACCTTATTACAGATGAAAAGAGATAGGTTTCTAGAAAACGCACATGGGGATGAAAAAGATACTAGGATAGATAGGACTTTTTGAAAGTTGAAATGGTGTCCGTTCAATGTTGTTTAGGAAACTGAAAATATCAAACAGGTTTAAAACCATTAGAACCCAATTTTGTTTTCGCTGAAAAATTCACAGAAGTTTTATGATTAAAAACAACTTTTGTTCAACGAAAAACTTCATAGATGAGAAATTTTTTTGACAATTTTTTCAAAAACTGCTTAAGCACAGAGTTTTAGCCCCTTGACTTTCAGTATTTTTTCGGTTGTAATTTTTACACACTTCAATCAGTTATTCCTAAATTTTGAAACTTATTAATACTTATAGCTATATTTTTGTATAGCTTTTGTTAAAGTTGGCCCACAAATGACTGAGATATTTCTACTTGTATGAAAAGTAAACATTGTGCATATATTTTTAATTGTTGTCGTATTTTACCAACCACGCCTTTAGGCGGAGTTTATGTTTCATCTCTCATGTCTTCATCTAAAACCAACTATTCGATGCGATTTTATGACTATTTTAACATATAAAGGACCGCAAAAAGACTAAGCCCGAAAACACAAGACTTTGGCATCGTTTATCTCAGAAACTACAGGGTCAAGTTCTACAAATTTAGTATCTTTGAGTTATCGAAAGTATTGTATACAATTTTTGTAGAATGAAGTTTCTTTTTAAAATGTGTGTTATTTGAGCAATGCTTCTCAGTGAAGCGCACACGCGTCAAGCGGAAAACGAGAAAATGAATTTCAATACTCACATTATAGTCGTTTAACCATCTTTATGGCATTCGCGACTTTTATATCAACGCTGCAGTTAGCGGACAGTTATTGAAAAACTTTTCCAGTACAACTGTATTCGATGTTTACTCTTGGACTCGAACTCACGGACATCGGCTCAGGGAGCAACTGACTTACCAACTGAACTATATAACAATCCCACAAATTTTGGATGCCAACCTAACAACATTGGAATTCTATGCGTTCGCGATGGTTTAGCAAAAAATAGTAAACGTATGGAAAAACCATTCAAATAGTAATTTTTCTGTTATTCAAACGCACACAAACTATTTTAGAGATTTCAGCACTTCAAATGCTTGGTCACTAATAATTTTGTGTGACCCACGATTGTAGAGAGCTGTACGGATGATTGAAAATTTAAAAATTCTAGTAAGCGACACGACCTAGGGAGGTCAGATTCATATATGTACAATTTCAAAATTTGTGTTTCACCTCGAAACCGTTTAATCATGTTTCATGCAGAACTGAGTCATATACCCAAACCACCACTCGAGCAACCACCACGCAAACCATTATTGGAAGTAGCCAAAACTTTGTTTACTGGTATCAGGCAGGTTGTTCAGCTTTTTTTTTGCTTTTGTTTCAACTTCAGAGAGGGGCAATGCTTTTTTGTTTTTATGTATGTAGTTCGATTTTGTTTTGTTCATTTGCTGTTTTCTGGCCTTTTTTTTCGCCAAATGTACCTGATCGCGTTCACCATAACCTTGAAAAAAGTAAAAGGAAAAACTGCATGGACAGCTACCAAGTACACACGGCTTGATTTTAAGAATTGTGTTGAACAACTGCTCTGTTTCGATTTCGGTCTTTTTGTTTCATGATATTATTAGAAGATTCACACTATTAGCACAAATTGATTTTCAGGATAGAAAATTTCAACTGCCGGTAAAATTATCCACATTGCTTGTGAATAACACTTTGCACACAATCAGGAAATAAGGGGCACTTGCTCCTAGTTACCGTATTAGGAAACATGAACTTTGTTGACCTATGAACACCAGTTAAAACGGATTTATGTGACAGACGACGCAGTCAGACAACTAATGAGAATAAAGAAAGGAACAAAAATGCCGGGTCGACTCAGGATCCGTAGAGAAAAAAAATGTTTAAACCAATATCGAGTCAAAGTAGAATTATGACTACCAGCAAAAGGAAACACTTCTTCGACTCTCGTGTTCTACACTGCACCACTGTCTGATTGCAGCAAAATGAATAAAGGTGGGGGTGGTATCGATCCTCGCTAGCGTTCTCTTGTTTGAAACCGCGAATAAAGGGAACCAAAACAAAGATGTGTGTTCCGTCAGTATATAGGTAGGTACTCAACGATATGATTAGCCGAAACTGCCGGACAACATGTGTTCCATACACTGTTCCGCTTCTGCGCGTTTTATACATTCTTTCGCTGAAACTTTTATTCAAAGAACATAAATAAAAGGATTAAAATCTTCTTGAAATCAAGCGTTGAGAACGGAACAATAACAATAAAAATAACCATTCATTTTTATAATATAGCTTTTTCTTTGTTGAATAAGTAAATAGATTTTCTCAATCCATTTTCTTATTACTTCACCAGTCGGTGAATGTCTTATTTTTTTTTCTATATTTAAATATTTATGTAATTAAATTTATTATTTATATCTGTTTGTGTCGAAGAATAAAGGAGTCGAGCTATCGATTCTGGAGGGTGGGTGATGTATTCGTATAGGGAACAACGGACCATAACGAGCAGTCTAAATGTTCGACTCGAACACTCAATGTTTACTCATGCCACAACTAATTGTTTGTTCGTTGTCAAGAGGGTAACCAACATAAAACAATGAACCCCCTTATAACAAAATATGTAGACTGTAGACTAGGGTGTCCCAAAATTGCATAGCTTCTGGGAATCTGGGGGCTCACCCTCCAAATGGTAGATTAGGATGTGCAGAACAAACTTTTGTATGGGGCCGACTAAAAAAAATCATGTTTAGAGGTTCCGCAAGCGCGATCTTTGAAAAAAGTCCACAGCCATAACTTTTTTGTTTTCAGTTCAATCGAGTTGCAATCTTCAGGTGAAATGTTATTCTTAATTAAAATTTTAATAAAATATACATAATCAAGCAATCAATTGGTCAAGAAAAAAATGTAGGATGAAGAACCCGTTTTTTATGCTTCTTTAGAACACTATGTCTCAGAATCCCTTTCACGCTTGAGATTCAGTGCAACCCCTTCCTGTTGTCCGATTCCGCTCAAATTTGGCATATGGCCTTCTGGTGACTCTCTCAAACCATCCAAGTCTTTTTTCCAGTATTTTGATATTAAAGTAGGTATTTAATTTATTAAGACAAATTTGATAAATTAAATAAAAAATATTGTGATTTTTATGAAGGAATAATTCGTGAATAGCTCTCCACACGGTGATACAAACAACATGTTTTGTTCAGCAAAGTTTAAGTGCACCAAAATCCGCATCTTTTTGTAGCATTGGTATCAAAAATATTTTACGCTTGGTACACATTTTGGTCAGTAGAATACAAAATTTTTGGACCAAAAAAATTTTTTTTCTTGGAAATAGCTTGCTTGTTTTACATTTTGATACAAACTTGATTCATTTTTCATTTTTTACGTGTAGTATATAACTCAAACAAAATTAAAAAAATATAAAATATATAAACTTTATGACAATTTTTGGACCCAGAATTTATTTAAAATCAAATCTTTTGAAAGTGGACTATCTTCAAAGATCGCGCTTGCGGAACCTCTAAACATGATTTTTTTTTAGTCGGCCCCATACAAAAGTTTGTTCTGCACATCCTAATCTACCATTTGGAGGGTGAGCCCCCAGATTCCCAGAAGTTATGCAATTTTGGGACACCCTACTGTAGACACATGTATGATAGAAGAAGGTTGAATCGTTGAATGTTTATTGTGCCATGGGTACCACAATTTTAGGTTTCGCTATCGCGAATTTATGTTTTAAATTTTTCATATCAACTTGTCATCGAGAATATAATGTACTGTTCAATAATATATAGAACTCGGACTCTAGGCAACGTCAAAGTTATGATAACCAGTTTTTGTCTTTTCTAATCGCCATCGATATTCATTCCATCGGTACGAACTGGAAAGACTTTTTTTAAATATAATATTCAGAGAAAATCACTATCAGATTACACAGAAGAGCAAAACTGAACGGAGAAATTTATCAGAACTGGTGATTATTTAGCAGACGTAGGTACCTCAAGGTGTCTCCATTTTTTTTATCGAAAACTAGCTGATCCCATACGAACTCCGTTTCGCTTTCAACTTGTAAAATGTCATGAACAGTTTGTATTAAAGTCAATTGCCAAGCATTTTCCAGATGCACTTCCGAATTCATTGCCATTGAATGTCCAGAAATTTTGGACGATCGCTTTTCTGTCGTCTGCTACTAAATTTGAAACCTTCGTGTATAACTTTCAACGCGATCGTTGCATAACAACGCAATTATTTATTACAATCTTTGATATCTGAAATCGATTGCCTTTTCCTCAAAACTCCCGTGTGCAAATTTATAAAGCATTCCATTGCATAATAACGTCAATATTGCTAAAAACAGTGAAAAATTAATAATATGGACGACCCCTTTCGTCGACCTCTGGCAAAACAATTGACATCTGTGCAAATTTTCATCCCAATCCGATGTATGATATCGAAGATATTGCAAAAATATTGAAAAGTTAATATGGATGACTCCTTTTGTTGACCCCTTACACTGAATTTGACACCTCAAAACTATCGAGTACCAATTTTCATCTGAATACGATGTATAATAACGTCAATATCTCAAAAATAGTGAACAGTTAATATGGACGACCCCTTTGGCTGACTTCTCACACAAAATTCAACACTTTAAATCGATTGATCGTCTTTTAAAACTCTTATGTGCAAATTTTAACACAATCCGATAAAAAATAACGTCAATACAGCGAAAACATTATTTGTCTTGTATGAACGACCCCTTTCAGAAGTGGTCATCCGAAAATCTTAAAACATTGTTCATCTTTCCTGGTCCTAATGAGCATCCATGCTAAATTTCAGACTTCTAGCTCTTAAAACGGCTGATTCTATAGAGGACAAACAAACAAACATACAGAAATTGCTTATTATATATATACCTACATAGATAAGCTTCGATACTTTCCCCTCTCATTTGAGTCCAAATTTGAAAAAATCCATTGAGAAATCAAGAACATTTTTTTTTCTGAAGAAGAATTTTAATCTTTTGAATGGTTTTTTCAAAGACAATTCATTCTAATCTCTGTGAAAACGCTTGCCTTATCTTTAGCGTTAATACAACTCCATATGTCAATAACAAGATCAAATAGATCCCTGGCTACAACTTTCTAGAAGACATCAAAGTGATTCAAATTGAGAGAAAGGGTTGGAATGTCACAAACAGGGTGAGTATTATTTAATTTAAAAAATCTAATAAAACTTCTCATCACTGGTTGTACCAAGATCAGAAATAGTATTCTACCAATTTAGTTATTGATTGTAGGGTATAAATTCTTTTCGTGACACGATGTTATTTTTTGTTTCCATAAAAGTAAGAAAATGACTTTTCAGGGGAAAGCCAGTAAATTACTCAATTCAATTGAGAGAATATTTTTAAATAACAGTATTACATCGATTCAACTACTAACAGTTGTTGAAAACTAAGTTTATGTTGAGAATTTGTAATCATTTTTTTTCCTTTTGATCGAAAAAAAACCAATGACAGACATTAGCTTCAGTTCGTATAGTTTTGACAAAAATGAACAATCATAAATTTTCGCTTAAAAACTTAAATTCGACCTCATTTTTAATTACACGAATGCCTAAAAAAACGCTAACTTATGCAATTAAACATGAACAAAGGTTTAAATTAATTTTTGGTTCTATACATACACTGTATCAAAAAATTGTCCGTACAGCACGTACCTTGAAGTCCAAACAATCAAAAAGTGCACTTTTTCAGTCAATAAAAATACTACAATAACATCATTTGCTGCAGAAATTAGTCCTTTTTGTAGATCAGTATTAAAAATGTTTATAAATTAAACCTTAAAAATAATCTAATTCATTTTGTATAGAAGGTCCCAAAAACGACGTCAAAAAATTGTTCGTACACTGAGGCCTTTGTCAAATATTAGTCAAGTAAACAGTTTTGTGTCAGTCTGTCAAACGAAGAAACGTGAATTGAATCTCAGCAAAGACAATTTCCAGTGGTCTGAGCGATAAATACGGTAAAATGAACTTTATTTAGCATAAATCAGTAGATTTAAACAATTTGTGGATTAAATTAACAGGAAAATGTCTGCTCTTCACAAAAAAAAAAAACCCGTTGACATCCGGAAACTGATTGTTGACCTGAAGAATGACGGTGAAAGCTTGTCCGAAATTCATTTATTTACTTGTCTTCGAATTACGCATAAAATAGTAAAACGGCCATGATCGTCGGTTCAGTATGTCCTTCAGAATTTTAAGAAGACTAACTCACTGGGGACTAATCGTATAAGCTGATGGTTGGTTTGATCGTATTTTCGGGTCAGAACCAAACAATCATATTTATATTCCTGTAGACGCGTAATATGACTGACAAATCTTTTTATTTTTCTCCGTAAATGAATGTCAAGTTTCCGGTGCAATTTGCGCTGAAAGCATACCACACCATTACATGGCCACCACCGTGCTTAACTGTCGGTCACAAATTTTTCGGATCCAATTCAGTATTTGGATTACGCCATACTCTTACATGTCCGTCAGACCCAAAAATTTTAAATTAGCTTTCGTCCGTGAATATGACGTTCTGCCAGAACTCTTCCGGTTCCAGGACATACTTTCGAGCGTATTCCAGCCGCCTTTTCTTTTTTTAAGCAGATATAAACGGCTTCTTCAGAGCAACACGACCTTGGTTTTTTTTTTCACATGAAGTATGTTCCGTACCGTTTGAGGATTAACCTGTATATTTTCAAAATTCTTCAGGCTGTCTGCTAGTTTCGGGGCTCTGATTTTAGGAATCTGACTGATTTCCCTGCTAATGATGCGATGGTGACGATCCGTAAGCTTCAGTTTGCGGCCTCTTCCTGGAGTGGTCTCCAGGGAGTTAGTCTTTTTAAAGTTCTGAAGGACATACTGAACCGACGATCGTGGCCGTTTTACTATACCTGCTATTTCGGACAAGCTTTTACCGTCATCCTTCAGGTCAGCAATCAGTTTCCGGATGTCAACGAGTATTTTTTTGTGAGGAGCAGACATTTTCATGTTAATTTTTGTGGATTTAATTAACAGGAAAATGTCTGCTTTTCACAAAAAAATACCCGTTGACATCCGGATACACGAAAATCTACTGATTTATGCTAGATAAAGTTCATTTTACCGTATTTATCACTCAGACCACTGGAAATTGTCTTTGCTGAGATTCAATTCACGTTTCTTCGTTTGACAGACTGACACAAAACTGTTTACTTGACTAATATTTGACAAAGGCCTCAGTGTACGGACAATTTTTTGACGTCGTTTTTGGGACTTTCTATACAAAATGAATTAGATTGTTTTTAAGGTTTAATTTATAAACATTTTTAATACTGATCTACAAAAAGGACTAATTTCTGCAGCGAATGATGTTTTTGTAGTATTTTTATTGACTAAAAAAGTGCACTTTTTGATTGTTTGGACTTCAAGGAACGTGCTGTACGGACAATTTTTTGATACACTGTATATGACACTTTACCAACCTTGTGGTACCAGTGCCTAAGGCTTAACAATCAATTAACAGTGAAAAGTATGAAAACCTTCAGAAATCATCAAAAAGGATGAAAGATTTTCAACAAAGATATTCCAGATGGATTATTCAAAATTTAGCTTAAAAGGTAAGAAGAAAGTCCAATTTATTTCCTAGTACCAAATATTAGTTTGTGAAGTGCTCACACGCTCAAAATATAAATAACTAATTTTTCAAGAAAAGCAGGTGATTAAGATTATCCTGAACTAATTGATGTAAAGATTAATTTTTAAAACTAAATTAACCATCCTCAACATTTCAATACTCTACAATCAATATTTAAATTGGTAGAATACTATTTCTGGACTTGGTACAGTCAGTGATGAAAAGTTTTATTAGATTTTTCAAATGAAATACTCACTCTGTTTGTGACATTCCAACCCTTTTTTCATAATTTGATGTCTTCTACAAAGTTGTAGCCAGGGAAATTTTCTATTATATCATGTTATTGACATATGAAGTTAGATTAACGCTAGAGGTGAAACCAGTGTTTTCACAGTTATTTTAGAATGTTTTTTTTTTAAAAACCATTAAAAAGGTTAAAAAATCTTCGAAAAAAATGTTCTAGACTTCCCAATGGATTATTTCAAATCTGGGCTCAAATGGAAGAAGAAAGTCCCAGCTTTCGAATGGTGCAAAAATTAGCGACGCTAATTTTTGAAAAATAAAGTTTCTCCCAGAGACACAGTGACAAATTCAAGTTCAAATAGTTTACTTCAACCTCCCTATACGAAATTTTTCAATAAACGTCAAGCTTGAATCGATTTAGAGATTGGATGTTTTGAACAAAACTGTTAAAAGAAACATCACATCGCATGGACTTTTTACGAGTTTCCCTATTTTACAAAAGATTATAATCTGGTTTCGACCAACTCGAACTAAACGCCATTTAAAATATTTGAAAATGTAGATTCTAAAATTTATGTAAGGCGAATGCGAGACTAAACGTCAAAAATAATTAAATGGAATGTATTCTTTCGATTATTAACTACTGATTCGGATTGATAGGCCATACAAATTTGGTATACAGTCTAAAATATTTGCAATGCTGTAATGTGAAAGAATGCTGATGGCGGTTCAGTTCTATCTTGTCGAACCCTGAGCAGCTATGCTTCAAATGTTGTTTACCTTTCGTTAGTTTGCTTTCAGTTCTTTAGCAAAATTGTGATAAAGATGGCTATAAATAAAACGAAACACAAATTCAATTCATTTGAAAAAAAAACTTCACTCAAGGTTTCCAAATTACGAAACTGCTATAAAATTTATATGTTTTTGCTATTTTTTTTACTTTTAGTTAGTTAGAACCATTAGATGAAGTTATAATGATTGCATTGGTTCATTTTATCTAGATACATAAGTTTGCCACAAGGTGTCATTGTTTGTCCTTTCATTAATTTTGAGATGAAATTTTTATAGTTTTTTTTCGGCATAGTTGTTTCCTTAAGAAAGCAAGACAAAATACTAAACTACACACTTTATGCAAACTTTATAATTTTTTTCTTGTTGAAATAATAATAGATATGAGTTTAATACATTTTTATGTTCGATCGCGGTGGTTCATCAATTTCTGAATGGTTGTTTAATCCGTGTTTGTTTTCACTATTTAACCCATGGAACGAAAAGAAAAATAAGAAACTGTTCATGCTCAATAATTAAATTAAATTGATTGTTTATTTCTTATAAAAATTTACTAATATCAGCCAAATAAAAATTTGAACGGTTTACATACAGTAACGTCCAAAAAAGAATGAAACCGCGCTAAGAATCTTTCTCTCACAGTTGATATTTTTTCACAAAACTTTCACCAGCTAGATAAACTTATAAACTGTTCATTTCATGAGTGTCGAACATTTTGCGGGCACTAGGAAAAGAAATTAGGCTGTTATAATAAAAGTAGAGAAAATTTAGATTGCCTCACAAAAATAGCTGTAATTTTTAATCTCGAAATTTTATGAGATTACTAGCTGACCCGGTGTGCTTTGCTACACCTTTCAAAATCAAATGATATTTTCAGAAATTATTCAAATTTTTATTGTTTTATTGGCATTACTTTAAATCAAATTATAACATACTTTATAAACAATCGCTATAAAATGAGAGCTGCAGCTGGAGTTTCGAGTTTCAACACAAAGATAACCTAAACGAATATTCAAAATCTCGCTCTATAAATTTGTGTTAAAGTTCTGATAATTTGAAGCTGTCTAGACGGTCTCAAATTAATCGCAAACCATCCAACTTATAAAATATGGTTGTTTTTTCTTGGTATGTTCTGGATTTATGCTGAAAAACTTATAAGAGAGCCCCTCCCCTGTCCTTACCTTCACCCCCTGCTGAATGCAAGTCGTGATTTTTAATTATCATACCTAATTTTTTCGTTCCCAAAAATCCTCTTATATCAAATATAGTTCCAATGCATTGGTTGATAAGTTTTAAGCTTTTCAACAAAAATTTATATGGACCCTTCTCCTTTCTTCCCCTGAAAGCGTAAGGATCTATAACAATCGTAGAAAGATATCTCGTAACCAAGTACCTTTCCATGCCATATTTGTTTCCATTTGTTGGCTTCCTTAGCATAAATTAAGAACATATGCTAACACAATTGTATTGGGCTCACCTCCCTCCTCCTATGTACCTACTCACTGAAAGGAGGATGGTGTGTCAGATAATCATAGAATCATACCAAAATGATTTTTCATGTTAAATTTTGTCCATTTCTCGGATTTTGTAAAAAAAGAGTTAAATGTAAGCCTCCTCTTCCCTTCCTATATTCCCAATTCTATCATCTTACTGCAAGAAAGGAATTGTTTCACATAGAAAAAGTATTTTTCGTACTCAAAAACTTTTTGATGCCAAATTTGGTTTCATTTGATGGATAAATTCTCGAGTTATGCAAAAAAAATTACATGGAAGCTCCCCCTCCCTTTTTAATATCTTTCCGCTGAAAAAAAGGTGGGGCTTCAATTTATGACAGAAACATTTCTCGAATCCAAATACCCTCATATGCCAAATATGGTTAAATTTGCTCGATCAACTCTCCAGTTATACTGAAAAATGTAAGGGAGACCTTTCCTCCCCCTTTTCATCCACCTCTTTGAAGGAGTGAGGGATACCAAATATTCATAGAAGCACATCTCGTACCCAAATATGGTTCCATGCCAAATTTGGTTCCATTTGCTGTTGTAGTTTTTTAGTTATGATGTAAAAATTGTATGAAACTCCCCTCCCTCTTTCCTTTCTCCCCACTGGAAGAAAGAAGGGTTCTCAAACAATCATTTGAAAATGTCACGTTCCCAAATACCCGCCCATGCCAAATTTGGTTCCATTCGCTTAATTAGTTTTTGAGTTGTGTAAAAAATTATAAAAGAGGCCCCTCCCTTGTTTATTTCTCCCTACTGGAAAGAGGGATGAGTCTCAAATAATCATAGAAATATTTTACATATCCAAATACCCTCCCATTCCCAATTTGGTTCCATTTGCTTTATAAGTTTTTGAGTTATGTAAAAAAATATGAAAGAGGCCCCCTCCCCCTTTCTATAAAAAAGGGGGAGGGGTCTCAAATAATCATTGAAATATTTTTCGTATCCCAATACCTTCCCGTGCCAAATTTGGTTCCAATATCTTGATTAGTTTTCGAGTTATATGAAAAATTGTAGAGTAGCCCCCCTTCCCCCCTTCCTATCACCCCACTGAGAGGAGGGAGGGGTACCTTATATTCATAGGAATATTCTTCTTACTCAAATACCACCCCATGCCAATTTTGATACCATCCGCTTGATTGGTGCTCGAGTTATGCAAAAAAATGTCTTTTGTTTGGGAGGCCCCTCCCTCCCTTATTTAGAGAGGGAGGGGTCTCAAACCATAATAGGAACCTTCTCCGGCCTCCAATACCCCCACCTGCCAAGTTTCACGCAAATCGGTTCAGTAGTTTTCGAGTCTATAGGGAACAGACAGACAGACAGACAGACAGACAGACAGACAGACAGACAGACAGACAGAAATTCATTTTTATATAGATAGATGTTGACAAGTACACATTTGAGTATGTGGCCAAATTTTATCAAAATCGATAAAAAATTAAAGCGGATTTAATAAGAGGTTAGCTAAGGGGTAACAGGCGATTTATTGAACATGGAGATGGAGCTGAAAACGTAAAATTTGAAAAAGTCACACCTAATTTTGTGAGGCAATCTCAATTTTCCCTACTTTTATGTAAATAGCTGTATCTCTTCCTACTACAGGGTCTCCATTTTTCAAACCCATTTCAGATGATGATGACGTTAAAGATGCTCAAAGCGCATCGGATGATTTTTAATTGAAAACCACGATTTTAATTTTCAAACAAAAATGAAAATAGTTTTTTATATGTGATTTTGTTTTTCAATATGGTTTTTCGTTAAAAAATCAATATTTCAAAAATTAACTAAGCTAACAACACAGCTCAGTTTCAAATGATTGAATGAAAATTGGTAACCATGTTTCCTAGTGCCGGAAGATGTTCGAAACTTATTATTGAATGGAAAGTTCATAAGTTTATCTTGCTTGTGTAAAAGTTTCATGAAAAAATATTATCTGTGAGAGAAATGGCGTTCTGTCAAAGTAAGAAGTTTGTGCGCTGCTCTGCGCAATTTCATTATTTTTAGAACGCAAATGTATGTTATATGAAGTGTATGGAAATAAATTGTTTTTTTTTTAATTTAAAAAACAATTAAATTATTTTGAAGAACAAATGCATTCGATTTTTTTCACTTTTTGCGTACCCATAATTTTATTTATACCTTTTCTCATAAACAATTTTGAAATTTGATCAAAATACGAAAACTTAAACCATACAGAATTATTTTCACTGTTGGGAATACACATCACTTTATATTTCAGTATTTTGAGGAACAAGATTCAGTGTGTTATATTTTCTCCTCTTATTTTTTTTCTCTTGATGTTTACACCTAGTTTGAAGATATGGAAACAAGGTCTAGAATTGCAAGGTCTTGCACACCATTATTCTGATATATCAGCTGAAATTTCTGTTTTGTTTCTATTAAACCAATGTGCTGGTACTTTTGTTAGTTTATTGAGATTTTTCATTACTTTGGTAAGAAAGTAGTCAGAGAAAAGAAAGACACACATGCTCGGACTTCCGAAGTAAAATTTAGTGCTGGCGCTATTATAGTGTATAGCAAAGCGCTTTTCGATGAGTTAAGAGCATCCCTTATCGGGAGATCGAGAGAGTGATGTAAAATTAAGAATATGTCGGTAAATTAACTATTTCACGTGCAAAAACTAAAACAAAAGCGTTTTATTTTACCGGAAAAACACGTGGAAATTACGATAGGGGTTAACCAAACGCTCGTCCAGGAAAGGGGTGTGATCGTCGATCAATCAGGCTTCCAATTAGTTTTGTTTTGAATACTTTATCGGTGATAACTGATTGCGAGAACATCGCTGAGTATTAAGAATCAAAGCTTCCACTTTTGGCGTAACTTTTTATATTCAAGATTGTCAAAATTATATTCGGTGATCTCAACAAGGGGGGAAGTTACAGGTTATGTATCAACTACAAGAAGGGGAGAAGCGGGCTATACGCGCCTATTAAGCAGAATACTGACTTAATCAAATAATTTATCGAATATGTGTACAAAAACTGTATACACATGAGCAGACATCTGTTTTCTATACATTGGAGTAATTTTAAGTTGAAATCTCCATCAGTTTTCGCGAAATCGATTTTCTTATAACTGGTGTCAAAATGACGAATCTTTCTGGCAATATTTCCGTATAATTTCATTGGAAATGCTAGCAACTAATAACTTTCATATGACAAAGCTGAAGATAAAAATCTTTTTCTCTTATTATTTTATAAAATAAAACAAAAGTTAGGGTTGCCATATCATGGAGGCAAATCATGCATAAGAAAAACTTTATCAAATCTGTTTTGAGCTTCCATTCTCTCTAGAGGTGTTTATTAGAGCTTAAATTTTAAATTTGAATGATAAAAATCATATAAGGTACACCGGGGTAAGTGTGGACGGGTTTTCGTATAGTTCAACTTTAAAAAATCATTAAAAAATCAGCAGTGGAGCAATTTTGATAAATTGACGATCAATGTGATGCAGAACATGTTTTTTACAAAAGCTGAAGAGATGAGCTCGATAGAAGCAAAGCGTAAAAAGTTATCACGCAAATCGTTATGGACGGCTGGTGTCCTCACTTACCCCGCTTTATGGGGTAAGTGTGGACGGTAGATTTTCCTTTCGATTTCTCAGGAAATTTTCAAAAAATTTGTGTTTTCTTGGTTGAATACGTTACTTTATTGCTTGAACCGTCCAAAATTTTGAAAAAAGTTCATGATACTATAATTATAGTGTGTAATTTATGTTACAACACACGAGACCCGATTTCATCAAAAACACAGAACAAATAAGTACTTTACTCAAATTTTCATGATCCGAATGCTTAATATAGCTAAATAATACAACTCATAAAGGATGAAGGACAGAAAATTGAAAAAATTTGTAAACATCAAGTCTTTTTAAAGCCGTCCACACTTACCCCAGGTAGGGGTTGGAGACAAAATTTTAGTTTTTTGTAAATAAACTCTTTTTTCTTAATTTTTAACCGCCGTTTCTTTTCCTAACTGGTTGTTTGGAATGTAAGGATTGTTTCAATGTAGAGTTTTTCATCGAGAGCCAGCTAGTTTAGGAGAAAATTGCAATTGAAAAAGATGCACATCATCTCGACATCGTAGTTGAAAATAGAAAATTCCGAAAAAGTCGCTGTAAACAACCGTTATTGTCTGAATCGTATCTTTTTCACAGTTATTGGATAGATTACAAGTAAATGGAACATTCTGCATCAAAAGTTTGAAAAAATAGTGCACAGTATTGATTTTATAGCCATCGTCCACACTTACCCCGCGTCCACACTTACCCCGGTGTACCTTATCTATTCTTTTTAAACTGTTATTTTAGGATAGTGGTATTTTGAAAACATGATGGCATACAAAAACACTCTCTTATTTCACTCTCCAATCATTATGAAACCATCATAAAAGCTTAAATTTGTTTTACTTCTAGGTTCATTTGAATAAGAAACAAAAACCACCCAATTTTTGATTTGAGCTTCTTTACGTATAATTTTTAAAAGTCAAAATATTACATCAAAAGGTATCAAAGCCTTGTATCATTTTTTTTCCAAATTTTTGAGATGGTTTATTCACTAAATTCTTTTTTGCGTTGTTCAAAGTGTATTCCATTAAAATGCATTGATTAGATATGATGTCTTATCAGCCATTTCGTCAAACGGCCGTAGGCGCATTTAACCCGATAGGCCCATTTAGGAAACCTTTCCCCACATGGTTTTTTATGAAAAATACAAAGCATTTTAAATTATTTGCAGAGGAAGAATTGTTGTGATAATAAAGATCTATCAAAAAGTACATTTAGTGTAAACGTGAGGGTACATTACCTATATTGATGAATGTCGAGTTCGGTGAGCTGAATTCAGAATCGATGAATCATTGAAGAACCTCAATTTTCGTATCTAACGTTTTTGCTTTATTGATTATTCCACTTTTGGAACCGAAATCATTAGCACCTGATGACCGCGTATGGCTGTGTGATATTTATCATTGTAATGATGTGAACAATTATCGAATGGTAGAATGCGCAACTACTGCTTTTTCATACCTGATTCTTACTGTAGCACAAATTCGTTATTTCACACACTTTTTTTTCTCTTTTGAACTATCTATCTATAGGTATTCTATTCAATTGCTTGGCACTTTATTTATATTTTCATACTTTACTCAGAGGCAGCTGTTGTATAACATTGAAAACGCTACTAGGGTGATTTCACTTTTTCCTCTTATTGCGCGTTATTCTGACACCGTTGTTGACAGAGTGGCAAATCTATCGTGTTCCACACAAAGATATTTCATTTGCGCTCGGTTTAAACAAACGAATCAGTGCTTGCAAAAAATAATGATCACTTTAACCTTTATTCAGTTAGGTGCGCTAACGTTCTTTCAAAGTTTCTCTTATGCTTACTTGTGAGCACGTTTTCAGCATTCAAAAACACTATTTCACGAGCGACAATTTTGGCATAAAAATAGAAATTCTTCACTAATCATAGAAGCAACAGAATAACGTGATGCTGAGAAGCTCTAGGTCAAGATTTGCATATTTTTCTCCGTCTTTCCCGCACGTTTTTTGTAAACGAAGAAACACACGCAAATCGAAACGCTTCACGCGACTCGTCTCAGCTGATGCTGTACAGGCATTCCCCCTTTATTTTTTTCAGCTATATTTAGCCGTCAAGCACAAGGTCGAATTATGATTTTGCTTCAGGAAAAACACAAACTTCTATCGCCTTTTCCCCAAATACAGTCGTCGAAGGACCATCACTTGGTGTAACATATCGCCGTGATTTTCATCAGATCAAGCCCTACCTTCCCAAGCACCTTTATTCGATGAACACAACATTCGTGAGTAAAACCAGAATAAAGACTCGGAGCACTATTTACGAGATTCAACTCAAAGTACTCGGATAAATTGACGACAAGACAACTGGTCTGGTCTGGTGTCCTCTATCTTCTGCTGGCTTGTCTGGTGGTCGCGAATCGCGAATCGCCCACCTTCGCATCGATTGGATCGAAATGGAAACTCATTCGTTCATTCACTACAGTGTGCGTGGAAGGTGGTTTTGTTTACAAAGCGAAAGTGTCTCATATTTTATGACGATGAGAGTCAATAAAAGTCAAATTATAGTTAAGATTCAAAACGAAGAACACTAACCAAACGAACTAGTAGATTTTAATCGTTTTAATAACACAAGGAATATATAAGACAAATATGCGACCAATGAGGCCAACTCAGCAGCGTCTTGTATTGGTACCAAAAACAAATACACCAGCATGAATGAGAGGTGAAAAACGTAAACAACGCCAATAAATTCGAATTTTGCTCATGCACTCGCTCTTTGTGTGGCAAAATGGGCAACATCGTTTGAAAACACGTTTCCATGGAATCTCGTGATGGCACGTTGTAGGTTGTAAAAATGAATTACTTTTTGAGTGCATTTTTTAAATGCAAACTCTTTTTTGAAATTGTAATGAATTATGCTGTACAATATGCAAAAATTATTAACAGCTTAAATCAATTATTCTGATTTAAAACTGAAATATTGCTGATTTAAACCACGCAAAGCTGTCAACATAATTTAACTAAATATTTTAGAACAGTGGTTTTCAAACCTTTTTCACTCTATTTCGATATTTTAGAGCTCACCGTCCCCCTAGGAGTATTTTCGAACAAATTTGTATAAAAATACAAAAAAAAAAATGTTGTTCTGGGCCCTTTTAACAGCCCCTTGTTATAGGCTCTTAACACCCCCATGCGGCGGTAGGGGCCCTTTTTAAAATCACTGTTTTAGAAGCTTGGACTCTTAATCAAACGGCTCATTCGTAAACGAGAATCTTGCCACCACACGAAAGTAGGTACCCGACGAATTTTCTCCCATACTCATAAATCCGGTTCTGATGAGCTTATTAGGAAACTTGAAAATGCGACTTACCCGTTAGGCAGGGTATATTTTTTGTTGCCGTTTTGTTAGTGTTCTTCTGCAAACATGTGCGTTTCTCCTGTTTTTTTTTCTCTTTACTTGTTTGATTTGAATTATTCCTAAAGATTACTTCAAACACTTTTAATTTGAAAAAAAGTCCGAAATATGTGTCAGCTGGCAAAACATTGAATTTTATTATTTTGATAACATTTTCTGCTATGTCTACTAGATGTAATTAACTGAATTAATTACCAAGCTCCAAACAATACAAGCAATGTGTACACGATTGCGGTACAAGCACAAAGAGACTGAAGAAATGATTCCGTGGAATAATCTATCTGGCTAAATGTAATCTTTTTTGTAAGGTTTATTTATTACACTTTACAAAAGGCTAAATGTAATCAATAGTCTACTATCAAAAGGAAAAATACTCATTACAATTTTATGGAATTGTAAATAAGTATTATTTTTATTTATTCATTATTTAAAACCTTCTGATCTCGGAGTAGCCACATCCAGATTTTTTTTAAATTACTCAAAGTGCTCCTCGCTACAGGCGCAACGACGCCATTCGACGTCGTCCTTATAGCGTCGGTAATTTGACAGTTCCAGTCAGCTGTTAAGAAACTTTTTGTACGCTCGAAGATTTAGGAGAGTTGTGGGTTATTTTTTTTTCGTTTCCCACATTATATTTACAATTGAACAAAAAAAATCGCATTTGAAGTTGAGTAAAGCCATACTAATACTTAGATATATGTAATAATGGCTCAAACAAAAGTAGTTTACGTTTCTAGTGAAAGAATTAGGAAACAACTAACTAAACTTCGTACAATTCAGAATCGGGTTGGTATTTTTTTTTATTCGAAAACTGTTAATACCGGCTTATTGATTTTATAATTTCCAAAATAATCAAAAAAGTTTACATTTTTTCAAGGAAGGTTTTTCATTTGGTTTAACATAACAACCTACGTTTAAAAATATATATTTTAGCAAAACATGGTGGATGATTTGATCGAATCCTACGGAATTTTGAATCATTGCCAATTGATTGATCCCGATCCGTGTTCGTACGATGATTTGCTTCTGTTTCACAGTTCTGATTATGTTGACTGTTTGAAGAAACATAACGACGCAGATGAAACCGACGATGTGACGGATGAGCTACAGGAGTTCGGGCTAGGTGAATCCAAAAACTATAATTATTTATAATCGTTTGATGTAATATTTTTTGTGTTTATCTCTATCAGCATTTGATTGTCCACTATTGAAAAACATCTACGACTTTGTCACTACTATAGCAGGAAGCACATTAGCGGCAGTTAACGCCATTCTAACTGGAGCACAGGTAGCTATCAACTGGAATGGCGGTTGGCATCACGCACAACGGTAAGATACCTTTTAAATAAAATGTCAGAATTTATCAACTTGAATAATTGTTTCAATAACAGAGATTGTGCATCGGGATTTTGCTACGTAAATGATATAGTAATAGGCATTCAACGACTGCGAACGCGTTTCCAGAAGATCTTGTATATTGACCTGGATGTTCATCATGGTGAGTGAAAAGCACGCTTATAAAATTATGAGAAAACAAGGTTGGTGTTCTAATTCCAGGTGATGGTGTGGAAGCTGCATTTAGTTTTAGCAAATACGTCATGACCCTATCATTCCATTTACACGAACCCGGATACTTCCCGGGCAGTGGAAACATCTCAGAGATCGGTTTAGGCTTGGGAAAGGGTTACACAGTAAACGCACCCTACAAACGAGATATTTGCGGTGAAGTATTTACGAAATATTTTGAAAATGTTTCTACAAAAGTTTGGGAATCTTTTCAACCCAATGTTTGCATTATTCAATGCGGTGCAGATGTGATAGCTGGAGATCATTTAGGTGGCACGAATTTGCTTCCATCAGATTTATCATCTTGTATTAGAACTTTGCTGAAATGGAACATTCCAAAAATATTTCTTGGAGGAGGTACAAACTTTTAAATGGAAATCAGTTCATAGATTGATCTTCGTTAACCTATTGTTTGTTTTCAGGAGGATATAATCCTGTAAATGCAGCCAAATATTGGACTGAGCTTACAGCGACCATTGTAGATGCTCCCATACAGAAAGATATCCCCGATGAGTCCAGTTTCTTTCTTGATTACGGTCCTGATTTCGTGCTAGATGTAACTCCAAGGAATGTGATTGATAAGAATACAACACAGTACATTGAACATAAAGTCGGTTTAATTGAAGGTAAACTGAGCAGACTTTATTTGTTCGTCTGTGGCTGTTGAAATTGACAGTTTTTTTTTTAATTTACAGATAATTTGGAACAATTTGTTAGGATTAAACATGTAGAGGAATAAAATGGTACATCGATACTAGTGAACAACGTTTGGCAAATACCACCTCACAACTCTTCCTTCTCGTTATTGCTTTGTTCAGTCTCATCCGATTTTCCATCGTCTTTCTTAGTGGATAATTCCTCGTACAAGCATTGATGATTTCGACCTTTCAAAACGCGGTCCTCGCACAAGTATTTGATTAATTTTACGTCGTTTTGCTTCTTAAAATACCACGTTTCTATCACGTCCTCATAGCTCTCAACGAGGGTTTCGCATTGTGTTTTCATTTGAGTGATCTCGGCTGACGGTTTGTCCCAGAGCTCAATCGGAATGCCGAGATCAACTTTGACACCTTTGTCAACTAGACCGTGCAGGGTTTGGAACGTTTGAGACATACCCTTCGCAAAACGTGTGCTATCCTTGCGTTCCTTGTGGATATTGTACTCCAGGATTCGTTCGCAGACATTTTCCATTGACTCCAGCAACCTGAGCTCACTTTTCCGATATTCGGTTTTTTTCTTAGGCTTTACATCATCCAGAGAGTACCTAGAAAATAGGTTGATTATAGTTGAATTTCTTACAAAAACACATCAATATTGTGACAAAAAAAAAGAAAGTTAAGAGAAAAAATGTTTATTCGTTGACAATGTAATTTCAATTGCAGTCTCATTAATCAGTGAGAGTTAATGTGCGGAAATCAAAGATAAGCTAGAAGCGTTGTTTATTTGAAAAACTTTAACAGTAATCATTCTCATTTCCTAGAATTGGATCATCCTCAATGCCTCTGCATTGAACGATACGTGTCGCGACAACAAGCATACGTGTTGTTAGCACGAGGGAAATCAATCCAATTAAAATGATATTAATACTGTGATCAGTGTTGATACGTTCCACTTACCCCAGCTCAAGAACATCATGCGATTTTCCCGTTTCCGACAAACGCGCCTCAAGCTCGATGGCCAAAATTTTGCAGGCTTCGCACTGGTCAGCATATTTAACGCCTTCATTTTCTTCCGGTCCAGCTTGAATGACGCCGATGGTAGTAACTATCAGCAGGACTGTGAAGTTAATCCGAGACATCGTTTCTTTGGTTTTGTTACAGTCACTTTTGTTGAAATATGTCTAACGAGCTAAACTAACAGATGTTGACTGATAAGGATTCATCAGTATTTCATTTTACAAATTAACATTGAAGTTTGTTTACAAAATACCGGTTACTCCAACTGTCAAAAGTATCGATATATAATCGATATAATGTAAATAAGACGAAAATCTCAAAAGATGGCATTGTTCGGAAAGAGCTTTCAAATAATTCCGCCAGAGTGCAGACCGAGCTAAGAAATAACGATCTTCCCTGGCCAAAAACCTTTTTTACAATTTTCAACCAGATAATTTTTTTTCTTCTATAACTTCCAAATTAGAGTAGAATGTGAAATTCGAAATGCATGCTGTAACATTTCCGTTTCCTGATTCAGAAATGGAAAGAAAAAGTAACATAAAACTGAAACAAAGCATAAAGTTCACTTTAGTTAATTTTATCCTATCAAGCAAGACACAAAACTTATTCCAGGGACAAACCGATGGACTGATGATGATAAACTTCCATTTCCTGATATAAAATGCCTAGTGAAAAAAGTGAAATATAATTTCTACATTTCATATTCGTCTCACGAAAAAAGTTTGACAGATAAAACAAAAAACTTTGAACACGGAATCTCAAGTGCAAACTTAGATGAAAATTGTTCAAATTTGGATCAATGTTTTTTCCTGTTTTTTTTTCTTCTTCTTCGTTTTAGTTTATTTCGGCCAGAGAATGAAACTCTATAACACCACTTTTCTTCTCCTGTTTTGAAACCAATCAATGTCATCAAAACTTAATATTATTTAAATATTTATTCATTTCTATATATTTTTTGAGGGGTTTTCATCCCGAAGAATGATTCAACCCTACTAATATTATATGTATTTTTGAACTGTTCTTTTCGTGATAAATATTTTGGGATGGAAGTCGCAGCTTGCTCGTGGTTAGAAATTTTCGATAGGTGGCGTGCTTATTCACGATAAAAATATGGTTGGAGTCTTCAAAACGATAAAATAATATAATTCCGCTCTTTGAGGTGCAGGTGACGCTGTGTGACAATCTGGTTCATCACTTGGATAGTGTTCATCTGAGTTATGGAAATAAATTTTATGGCAAACAGCTATCTAAAGTCTATGTGGTTTATCTATAGGTGGGGTCAACTAAAAACTTTAGTGTTAGTTCGTTGTATCCATACAGTTGTTTATGAACGGTTGTGACGTAACACGACGCCCGTCGCGGTGGCAAGAATTCAACGCATCAATGAAACCGTAGCAACGTCCCAGAATGTTTGTTCTTGACGTTACCATGATAGAATGTTACTAAATTTTCGAGATGCCGTCGTGTTGGGAATGCAAAATTAGTCTCGATGCGGTTAAGATTTCAGTTTGTCAAATTCATTTTTCGGGTTCTCGAAGTAGTTTAACGGATTCAACTGCCGAAGAATTCGTTTGCTCCCAAAATTTTGTCCAGAAAAACGTTTCCTGAAATCCGAACCAACGGAAACGATGGGTAAAAAGTCCCTATAGAAAAAGCTGGAAGAACAGAATTTGTTGATGAGTTAGAGGAATACCGTTCAGCATCATTGGTATTTTTCAGTTCCTGAAACAAAAACTTTTTTATCTTTTTTATAAAAAGCTTTTGTTTCAAAAATTAAGATTTTAATTTTATTGTGAGTTTATAAAAAAGTTGATTTATTAAAAGTAAGATGCCAAAAAACTATGCTAAAATCGTGATCACATTTCGATTAAGAGCTCAGGTTTAAAATTGCACATTTCAGGTTTTGCATATCAGATTTGAAACTCATATCAAGATTTCACATACTGTATTCAGGTTCAGTTCAAAGATCTAATAGTTTGATTTATAGAATAGTGCTAGTATCTCGGAATTTCGAACGAATTTCGTACAGTACAAGATGTGTTAGATTCTTTTAAAATCATTTGAAAATTGTCTAACCGCTATTGCATGGAAGGATACCGAAGATGTGATTTGACTTTGAGCACAATCTGATTATAACTTCCAATCGATGCTCGAGATCATACCATCGAGCACGTATGAAAACTTTCGTCGCAAGGCGACTCCATCGTCGAGACGCCCTTGAACGTTTGTGACGTAGCAATCAAAACATGGAAAAAATTGATTCTCACACCCGTGCAACGGTAGTCTTGTCCGCACCTATAGATAAACCACATAGATCTAAAGTAGGGATACCATACATATACTCTTCTAAAGCGTAAAACTGAACTTATAATTTGAAAAATCGCATTAATGATTATATGGTTTTGCAGCAGCATTCTAATAATTTTTTTTGCGAAGATTACCTGAAAATCGTGTATGTTTTCGAGGTGACCTTATTGTGCAAAATTAAAAAGAAAAAAACCAATTCTTTATTACAAAAAAACAGCAAAATATGTGTTTTTCTTAATTGGAGTGTCGTTCATTCTTTTTAAAACCGTTTGAACGTAGATATTCCACATATATTAACCATAAAAGGATAAAATGATTTCCACGCAGAGTTGCAATACCACAATGTGGAATTGATTAATTACTTTCTCAAATCTCAAAGCTCTTGAAGAGTTAAAATACGCTCAACTGTAATTCCGTGATTCATATAGTGAGTCCATCAAATCTAATACAACCACAATATAGGTAATCCACCTGACGAGGAAGAATGACCTTAATGGTTTCAAATCCTATAAAAAAAGTAATCTTCCTATTTTTTTATTATGTTTTTTTGGATGGATTTTAACTTCTTGAAGTCATTCATCCCTAATTTTCTTTTTAATGATTATCTTGGTGGGATGGCGGATGACAATCCTTGAAAAAATCACAGTCCTAATCACAGGCCTTCAAAAGAAGTGTTTAAAAAACACATTGGGGTCTTCTTAAACTGTGCCATTGATTGCAACAAATACACATTTTATCAACCTACCTACCTTCAGGCGGGGTGAACAGTATTTTTGTGAAAATTATCAGCGATCGCTGAGTAGTTGAGTCACGTTGAGTTACCTATAACGAATCAAATAAATAAAAGAAAAAACGCACTTTACTGAAATAATTGTTATTGTATTTCATATAATTTCGTTTGCTAAGTACCAGCTA
>NW_026598503.1:0-25000 GCF_029784155.1 Uranotaenia lowii | reverse complement strand
TAAGTTTTTACTAGATTGGAATTCACTGACATACAATCTTATGATCTCTAATATTATGCATGTGCAATATTTTAGAGTTTTCTTATTCAATTAACAGTTAGGTACTAGCGTGAGTTTGAAAAATTTAAAATTCCATTTTCAATCCAAGCATTGTTCTCGGTATCCGATTTCATCGTTTTCAAACCTAGATTTACAATTCTTATTTGAAATTTATTTATCGCGAATTGATATTCCTCTAAGATTTTTTTATCAATATATCAATATCAATATAAAGCAAATTTATAAACTTACATAAAACATGCTTATAAACTAGCTTTCGGAGCTCGCTTTAAGCTACACGGGATGAATTATCCAACCGGATGAAAATCACCGAAAAAAAAATCGCTTAAAGCTACCAAATCAACTATGTATTTAAAAGACAAACACCGTCTTAGCCTATTTAGGCTTAACAGACTGAATAAATGACGTGGACAACTTAAGATTAACATTTTAAGTATGAAAGCAAATTTATTTTCAACGTTTGGATTCGTGATATTGTTCCCGTGCAAACGATGAAAAATTAAATTAACTTCCAAATGAATAGGGGAGAATGAAGATAGTTGATCCCTTTTTCTTATTTTCATCATATCTTTTTGGGAAAATTTAGTAACTCGCCGCCTTTTGCATTTTCCGACAGCGCGTAATTTCAAGTTTAAATATTTCAAAAATTAGAACGATACATGAACTCGTAGATGAACTAGAAGCATTCTCGTGAGACTAAAAAAAATGTGATATTTTTTAAGTTACAGGAGACTTGATCCTTTACTAAAGGAGACATGGTCCTTAATTCGGGGTGCCCTGACCCTAGGCGAAAATTTAGCAAATTCCCAAGATAAAAGGCCCGTTGACTTTTTTGCCATATTAGTTCTCATTCCATAGTTAGTAAGTGTCAGATAAAGAAAATTCTAAAAGTTTGTCTACTACCCTCAATTCATTGCATACTTTAAGGCGTAATTTCCTAGAGTTTAGATAAATACAGTATTTTTAGTCCTTTTCAACAGATAATTACTGTGTAAACATTAGTTATTGGACAGGTAGGTATTAGTAATTTCATGATAACCAATGATCATAATCCATTCAGAAGAAAAGTATATCTGTTTGGACTCTAGGGATCAATTAAACCCATAACATACATTCTGGAAAACTTCTTAAACAAATTGAAAGTTTACTATTGCTTGGAAAAAATGGTCTTATGAAGTTCATATTATACTCTAACGATTGATATATTGGAATAACTTTTTTTTTATTATAATTTCATCATGTGAGAAACATTCTAATGTGTTTAAAAAGATTTTCAAATCACATTTTGTAGAATTTTCCAACAAAGTTCAATATCTCGAAAATATTTTTTTTAGAATTTGTTGAAATAACAGCATTGTTATTTAGTTCTATTTGGTTCATTTTTCTAGAACATTTCAAATTTGCAAGACATCCCTGTTTCGAGATATAGCGAAGGAATCAAGTATTCCCAGGGATCAAGTATCTTCATTCTCCCCTACGGTTGTGGGTCTGTACAGAAGGAAATGAAGATATTTATCATATGTACGCTTTCTTCATAATTGCAAAAAAAAAAATCGAAAATCCTTTTTGACACTAATAACAGTTACAGTTTCATAAAACGATAACATGGGAGCCACGATTGTATCCCATTTACCCGAAAACTATTGCCCAAAATGAATTTTTCCCAGAATGACAAATACCCGAAATCAAACCCCAGAATGAACTATTTCCCAGAAAAAATTTCTCCAGAATGCACCATTTACCTACCAGAAATTTTTTTCCCAGAATGTAACATTTCCCAGAATTTTTTCCCCAGAATATAACATTTCCCAGAATGACACATCCCAGATTATTTCCTCTTGTATTTATTTTTCATTATTTTTGTGCTGTTAAATCTAATGAATTCTTGTAAATTTCATATGATTCGAAATTAAATTTTTCAAAATGATTTTTAAAATAAAACCATTTGTTTGAAAGTTTCCAACTAAAATTATTTCAGAACCGATATTATGTTTTGTGGTTTGGGTACTTGAATTAATTCAATGCCAACAATGGTCCTTTGAAAACCGTTTTGGTATCCGACTCCTCAGTGAGGAGCTGCGCGTTCGAACTTTAAAGAAATATTGTCCTTCACGCTGTCGCGTGACGGACGGGGCTAAAGGCTAAGGGGGACCCCTAGCTTTCACGCAGACCTAGACCAATGTAATGGGGCCGCCGCTTCCGTCGGCGGGTCGGCGGCCACCTCGGATTTGGGAGCTTCGGCAGCTTCGTGCCGCCTCAGCCCCTTCATCCTCGTTGGTTGGAATAAAGTCATTCCTCTTTTTTATAATTTCTAGTAAGGATAAATGTTTTTGAATTTCTCGCGAAAAATTTTCTGGTGAATAGTTCATTCTGGTGAAAAAATTTCTGGGAAATGGTACATTCTGGCGAAAATTTTTCTGGGGAATGGTTCGTCTGGGGAAAAAAATCTGGGGAATGGTTCTTTCTGGCGATTGAAATTCTGGGGATTTTTCATTCTGGGCAATGGTTTTCGGGTAAATAAAGTACAACCGGGAGCCACGATGTCATATTTTTGTCTGTTATTTAAGGTACACCGGGGTTAGTGGGGACGATGGCTATTAAAACAATACTGTGAACTATTTTTGTAATGCAGAATGTTAAATTCACTTATAATTTATCTAATAGCTGTTAAAAAATGGAACAGGTGGAAACAACCTGTTAGGCAAAAAAAACGACGATTAAAAGTGAAGAAAAAAGAGTTTATTTACAAAAATCTAAAATTTGGTCTCCAAACCCTACCTGGGGTAAGAGGGGACGTCTTTAAACATACCTGATGTTTACACATTTTTTTCAATAATCTCTCCTTCATTCAATACAATTTAGGTTTATTTAGCATTCGGATCATGAAAAGTTGGCAAAAGTACTTGTTTTTTTTTCTAGAATAAGTGTATATTTTCGATAAAACAGGATCTCGTGTGTTGCAACATAAAATACACACATGAAAAGTTGGCAAAAGTATTTGTTTTTCTGGAATAAGTGTATATTTCCGATGAAATAGGATCTCGTGTATTGCTACATAAATTACACACAATAAAGGATGATACGGTCAAAATTTGGTCAATATCAACTTGACGTATTTCTTTTAATTTTCTCTTTTTAAAACCTGAACTTCCCTCATTTTGAAGGTGTGTGTGTGTGTGTGTGTGTGTAGATTGTTGCTCCTATTTTGATTTTGGAATTCACTCTTCAGTTGTCAAAATGCCGTCCAAGGAAGAAGAGCAGCGTATCAAAATTTTGCTCGCGCATCGCGAAAATCCGAGCTACTCGCACGCAAAGCTGGCAGAATCGCTAAAAGTTGCCAAATCAACCGTTACAAATGCAATTAAAGTGTTTGGGGAACGTTTGTCGACAGCCAGGAAGTCTGGATCGGGGGGAAATCGAAAACTGGAAGCCGTTGAGACGACAAAGAGAGCTGCCGGTAGTTTCAAGCGAAACCCTAACCTCTTTCTCCGAGATGCCGCAAATAAGCTGGGTATATCGTCTACAACCGTGCATCGATCCAAAAAACGAGCCGGACTATCGACTTACAAGAAGGTAGTGACGCTAAATCGCGATGATAAACAAAATACGACGGCCAAAACGCGATCCCGGATGCTGTACTTGACGATGCTGACGAACTTTGACTGCGTGGTATTATTTTATTTACATAGTATTCCGTCTCACGACATAACTTGACGAACATAATTCCTAAAATTCACTCGGTCCATGGCAACCGTTCTCCAATTTCTCGGGCACCCCACGTTCGCCAGATCACGCTCCACTTGGTCTAACCACCTCGCTCGTTGCGCCCCCGCTCGTCTTGTTCCTACCGGATTCGTAGCGAACACCTGTTTTGCAGGACAGTCGTCCGGCATTCTCGCAACATGTCCCGCCCAGCGTATCCGGCCAGCTTTCACCACATCCTGGATACTGGGTTCGCCGTAGAGTCGCGCGAGCTCGTGGTTCATCCTTCGCCTCCACACTCCGTTCTCCTGTACGCCGCCAAAGATGGTTCTTAACACTCGTCGCTCGAATACCCCGAGTGTACGCAGGTCCTCCTCGAGCAATATCCATGTCTCGTGCCCGTAGAGAACAACCGGTCTAATAAGCGTCATATACAGATTACACTTCGTGCGAGGGCAAAGTCTTCTCGACCGCAGTTGCTTGTGGAGTCCATAGTAGGCACGACTTCCGCTGATAATTCGCCTCCGGATCTCACGGCTGGTGTCATTGTCTGCGGTCACCAGTGAGCCGAGATAGACAAAGTCTTCGACTATCTCCAGCTCGTCGCCGTCGATCGTGACCTTGTTATTACTGGACAAGCGGGTTCGGTCGGTCTCGGATCCGCAGGCCAGCATGTACTTCGTCTTGGACGTATTAATCATCAACCCAATCCTTCCTGCTTCGCGTTTCAGTTTGCGGTAGATCTCCTCCACCGCCGCAGATGATCTGCCGACTATATCAATGTCATCGGCAAAGCAGATAAGTTGACTGGATCTGTTGAAAATCGTGCCCCGCATTTCGCCCACCGCTCGTCGAATAACACCTTCTAGCGCCACGTTGAACATCATGCAGGATAGACCATCACCTTGTCGAAGCCCCCTGCGCGATTCGAATGAACTCGACAATTCACCCGAAATCCGCACACAGCACTGCGTTCCATCCATCGTCGCCTTGATCAGTCTGATTAGCTTCCCGGAAAAGCCGTTCTCGTCCATGATTTTCCATAGCTCGTTACGGTCGATCGTGTCGTATGCGGCTTTGAAGTCGATGAATAGATGGTGCGTAGGGACTTGGTGTTCACGGCATTTTTGGAGGATTTGCCGTAATGTGAATATCTGGTCCGTCGTAGACCGTCCCTCCATGAAGCCGGCCTGATGACTTCCCACGAATCTGTTTGCTTGTGGCGTGAGGCGGCGGAGTAGGATTCGGGACAACACTTTGTAGGCGGCATTGAGGACAGTGATCGCTCGGTAGTTCTCACAGTCCAATTTGTCGCCCTTCTTGTAGATGGGGCATATTACCCCTTCCTTCCACTCCTCCGGTAGCTGTTCTATGTCCCAGATCCGGATTATCAACCGATGTAGGCAATCGGCCAACCTGTCCGGGCCCATTTTGATGAGTTCAGCTGCGATGCCATCCTTCCCAGCCGACTTGTTTCTATTCAGCTGGCGAATTGCTTCCTTAACTTCACTCGTCGTTGGGAGTGGCTCCTCTTCGTCGTTGGCTACGCCGGCGATGTACCTTCCCCCACCGTCTTGATCTCCTGCATGTGCGCCGTTCAGGTGTTCATCAAAGTGCTGCTTCCACCTTTTGATCACCTCACGATTGTCCGTCAGGATACCCCCGTCCTTATCCCGGCACATTTCGGCTTGCGGCACGAAGCCTTTGCGGGATGCGTTGAGTTTCTGATAGAACTTTCGTGTTTCTTGGGAACGATGCAGCTGCTCTAGCTCCTCGAGCTCCTCCTCCTCCAGGCGGCGCTTTTTCTCCTGGAAAAGTCGAACTCGCTGCCTCTTCCGCTGTCGGTGATTTTCCACATTTCGACGGGTGCCTCTTTGCACTACTGCCGCCCGCGCGGCATTCTCTTCGTCCATTACTGCGTGGTAATGGAAGACGAAACGTACGTCAAAGCCGACTACAAGCAGCATCCGGGACAGGAGTTTTATACGGCAAAAGGAAGGGGAAAGGTAGCAGATATTTTCAAGCACATGGAACCGTCAAAGTTCGCGAAGAAATATCTGGTTTGGCAAGCCATCTGTACCTGTGGCTTGAAAAGCAGCATTTTCATTGCTTCTGGGACTGTCAACCAAGAAATTTACGTGAAAGAGTGTTTGAATAAACGTCTGCTGCCTTTCCTGAAGAAACACGGTTGTTCCGTACTGTTTTGGCCAGATTTGGCATCTTCCCATTACGGTAAAAAAGCCATGAAGTGGTACGCCGCCAACAACGTGCAGGTGGTTCCCAAGGACAAGAACCCTCCCAACACGCCAGAGCTTCGCTCAATTGAGAAATACTGGGCTATTGTCAAGCGGAACCTAAAGAAGACCAAAAAACTGCTAAGGACGAACAGCAGTTCAAGGCAAACTGGCTTCTGCGACGAAGAAGGTGGACAAGGTGGCTGTACAAAATCTGATGGCAGGGGTTAAACGTAAGGCCCGGCAATTCGGATTTGGAAAAGCGGAAGCCTAACTGAATACTTTCCTGAATTTTATACTAATTAAACTTGAAAAAGAAATTTAACTTGATTTTTTAAATAAACGATTTGACCGATTTACACACGTTTTCCCTTGACCAAATTTTGACCGTATCACCCTTTAATCATCGAAAGATGCCTTAGTACCATGAACTATTTCAGAATTTTGGACGGTTCGAGCAATAATGTAACGTATTCAACCAAGAAAACACAAATTTCCTGAGAAATCAAAGGGAAACCCGTCCCCACTTACCCCATAAGGCGGGGTAAGTGAAAACACCAGCAGTCCATAACAATTTACGTGATGATTTTTTTCGCATTGCGTCTATCAAGCTCATCTCTTCAGCATTTGTGAACAACATGTTCAGCATCACATTGAACGTAATTTTATCAAAACTGATCCACTGCTGATTTTTACAGCCTTATTCTTGTTTACGGCGTATCTGTCGTTCGTTCGAACGGGTACTTTCTATCGAATTCGAAAAAACTATTCTTGTTTTCGTTCGAATGTGATACTTTCGAAATTGGTGATACCAGATCAACTTCGAAATTTTTTTTTTGCAGCAGGCTGCGTCGAAATGCCATTTCTTATCATAAACATTGCAGTTTCTGGTCCGTGCCAAAAGCGTAAAGATTATTTTTAAATCGTGGTAGTTTATTAATCGGCAAGTAATGTCTGAGAAACTTTGTTCCGGGTCATGTGCTGAACACCGGGCGGTCGCTGAACATCGTAAGCAGTTGAAGGCAGAAAATCAGCATTCGAGAGGGCTGTTTCCAACAGCGAAATTTTGTCGCATTGCAATCTTCGGTAGCAGTCGACATCGAAGCGGTTTGAGCTGTTTTCTAGTGATCCGTTCAGGAGCTGTTCTCAAATAGCAGCCGCTAGTGGTTATGATATATAGTGATGCAGCTGCTGCTGATGCCTATAATCTCACCCGCCCAGAGGAACAAGGCTTTGAATGAAGTTTCAAATAGAAATAAGCTTAAAAATTATGAATAAAAATGATTGTTTAATCCCAATCGATGATTATTTTTAATTACTTAGCAAACCCTTTCTCAGCCGACTTAAAAAACTTTTCTGACGACATAGACAGTAATGTCAGCTGCTGTAGCTGAATTGGAGTCCTGTGGAATTTGGAGTCCAAATTCATCAAAACCTTCTGGGCACGCGAGGTTATCCTGCTGATACTGAAAAAAATCCCTCAAGTAAGAAGAAAGAAAGATCATTGAGATGAAAATTTCTATTTTTGATACTTTAAATTTTTTTCAAATTTATGTTATTTTGAAGCATTTGATTTCGTGGATGTAGCTCACATTTATTTGGTTATTTTGGATCAATTTTCTATCCCAAAATCGGTTTTTAATTTCACTAATTCCTTCAAACGCTCATGATTCGCAGTGTCTGACTTGCGTTTGTCAGCCCATAGAAAAAATACGTTCGAACGAAAACGGGATTGCAACGTTTTGTTCGAACGAACGGTGTTCGAAAAATCGAACTGTTCTCATCTGTTCGAACGAAAACAAGAATATGAAAATGCCAAACTTTCGAACGAATGCCATTCGATCGAAAACGAGAATAAGGGTGTTAATGATTTTTAATGTTGAACTATACGAAAAACCGTCACCACTTACCTCGGTGTTTATTTATTTGGTGTTCCGTCTCATGACATAACCAGATGAACGTTATTCCTCCAATTCACTCGGTCCATGGCAACCGTTCTCCAACTTTCGGGCATCCCACATACGCCAGATCATGCTCCACTTGGTCTAACCACCTCGCTTGTTGCGCCCCTGCTCGTCTCGTTCCTACCGGATTGGCAGCGAACACCTGTTTTGCAAGACAGTCGTCCGGCATTATGCCCTGCCCAGCGTATCCGTCCAGCCTTCACCACCTTCTGAATACTGGGATATTTTTGTCTGTATCATCAGTGTATCACTTTCTGTTTCGTTGGGAACCTTATTGGCGAGAAAAGGATACACTTATGATACAGATCTCTTTTTGTGGCATCGCTGCATGCAAGCAGGAAAATTTATGAACCTCGAAAATTTGACATGAAAATTATGAACCAGATCGAAACAAATTCATCAACAGATATCAAAGCAACCAGTTTTTGTGCAATGACGTCTTTAAGATGACAAAAAAAAATAGTGGCAATTTTCTATGGTCTTGCACGACGGTGTCTTGTCCGATCCTATCCCGGACTGTTGAAGTGAGACGAGGATGTATTTTATCACCGCTGCTTTTTCTCATCGTAATAGATGATATCTTGACTGGATCGATTGACTGTAGACCAAACCGAGGATTGCCGTGGAATCCTTCAACAATCGAGCAACTGAACGACCTGGCAGACGATATTGTTTTGCTCGCCTAAAAACGGCAAGACGTGCAGAGCAAACTCGATCTCAAAATCAATGCCGGAAAGACCAAGCCGATGGAACTCAACACAGTAAATCGTTCCAATTTTGTGATAGCTGGACAACAGGTTGAGAAAGTGGAATGCTTCCAGTATCGTGGTAGCCAGATTACGCCTGATGGTGATACCAAGAAAGGCATCGAAACCCGGATCAGGAAGGCCCGAATTGCGTTTGTGAGTCTCCGAAACATCTGGCGCTCACGCCATGCAAGATCTCTTTACGAATGAAAATCCGAATCTTCAACTCAAACGTCAAAATCGTATTGCTGTACGGGTGTGAAACTTGGTGCACATATGCGGTGACGACGCGAAAGCTGCAAGTATTTGTGAATCACTGCCTGCGGAGGATCATCCGCGCTTGATGGCATGGCAACTGGATCTCAAATGAGGAACTACATCGCCGGTGTCATCAAAGGGTGCTAGAAATAGAGATTCGGGAACGTAAGTGGAGATGGATTGGGTACACGCTTCGAAGAGATTACAACAAGATTTGCGGAGAGGCGCTTGAATGGAATCCAGAAGGACATCGAAGAAGAGGCAGACCCAGAAGCTCGTGGTAGCGTAGTCTAGTCGCTGAAATCCGTACAGTTGACGAAAACCTTGGCTGGCAGCAAGTGAAGACGCTGGCTCCAGATCGCCAGCAGTGGAGATCTTTTATCTCAGCCCTATGCGTCGATCAAACGGCGCCGGACCCTTAGGTAGGTAGGTATTGGCCGAGCAGATCAATTCATTCATTCATTGTTTCCATCCTCTTTTATCTTGTTATGGGATATGAAGGGACATGAAAACGTTTCCATTTTGTTTTCTTCAGTCATACGCAATGCGGTTGCGCTGGGAGGTTAATGTTGGCGGTCTCAAATCGAATCATCGCCGCTAGCGTTCACATCTTATGCCAATGGCGTTGACATATTGAGAACTCACGATTGGAGCGAAGGCTTAATTTTGGGTGTAGAATTTGTCGCGATCAAGCCTGACAAGTTAAGCCAGAGATTATTTCGGATGCAAATGAAAACATAACGATGATTCATGATTTTGAGTTATTGTCGTTCATATTATAATTTATTGTTAAATAATCTTGTTATTTGCAAGTGTACTCATAAGTTAAAATAAAAAACTTTTAATCAATTTTCTCTCGATATAGTTTTGTTTGATTAAAAAAGGATAATATTTTTTTGTCATTTTCCTTCATTCAAATACTACATTTCGTACGCATTACAATCTTAGTCACTAAGGTCGATTTAAATCGTAATTATCCAAATTCAGGGAGGTTGGGGGATATTTGTTGGCTAAATGTAAATTCACTTCTGTATTTTTTTTTGTTTTTCAATGAAAGCTATATTACGATATACATTTATAACAATGCAAAATTCCTACAGCTCGTTTCCTCCGAAGATGTTTGCGGTCAGAGGTTTTTTTTTCTAATTGTGTAGACAAAGCTGAACGTTCGGCAACCCTCTCAAAGTGTGGTTTTGTGAGATGCAAACATCTTTTCAAATGGAGGAAACTAGAAACAATATACTGAACGTAAATTTGTAGTTCAAATTCGGCTCATTGCGTTTTGAAGTCGTTATTTTGTTGTTGTTTTTTTAAATTATTTGTAAAATGGCGACTGGCTGTTTCACTGATGTTGGAACAGTTGAGCTCTCTTTCTAATATTAAAAGTATTTACTTAATATTACAAAAACGAACAATGAGACAAATGTGTTTGCTGGCTAATATGATACAAATGAAAACTGACACACAAATTTGTACATTGAATATAAAACTAGGAAACTACCACGAGCTTTGTTTCCCATGATATAAAAACTAAAACACAAAAACGGGAAAAAAGTAGGGGAGGAGAATGTTAAATAAAATTGGTCTAGAACCTAAATGCTGTACACAATTTCTAACGCGAACGGTTTTATATTTGTTCTTCTTCTTCTTCTTCCTAGTGTTGTTTAACGCTAGTGGAATGTAATTGTTTGAGAAATAATGCAACTCATTACACAAACCTATGGATCGAATAACAGAACATGCTAGTCTAGTTAGTAGTGAACAAGAAGTTAGAGTAAGGGTGATGTTAAGAAAACAGCCGAAATGGCTTGGTTACGTCGAAAACAATGGGCTGAAGCTAGTGATTCTAAAAAATAACAATGACGAAAATTGATTCGAAGAGTATTGGATTCGTAAGTAGTTTTTTTTTGTAGCTTTATTTTTTCCGGCAGTAATTTTTTAAACATAATTATTACGTAGTAATTTTTGTTGTTGTTCTAAACTTTTGTTTTGCCTTAGAAAAAATGCATGTTAGTGTAATGGTTAACTTCCTCGTCCGATTGTTTTTAATTTTTTCGTTCGAAATGTAGATTTGTTATTAAAATTATGGTTTTAATACTTTTCATCCACCTGCGCGGTTTGTCGACTTTCGATTAGAGAAATGTAAGTGAACATTCAATATTTGCTTGCGCCATTATCTTATCATTTTTTTCAATTTAATTTCAATTCACTTGAACTATTCTGTTAACTTTGCTAATGACTACCACTTTTTCCGTTCCATTTTTTGTGTATGTGTGTACAACAATATTATCATGAGATTCATACAATATTTGAGATTGGGATATTTCCAGTGTGACTTCATATCGGTTTGCCCTTTTTGTGTTTCGCCCAAGCGAAGTGGATTGATGTTAATTTTTTTTCTTAAATGTTGATTTCCAGCTGACAATTTTTATTCTATTGTTTAATTCGTTATATTATTTGATGTAAATAGCGTAAGTTGAGGCTTTGCTTTGCGATCTATTAATGCTTTTATGTTGTCTTGCGTAAATACACATATACTAACAGCTTTTCGTTAAGTCACATTATTTGTGCATGTTTTCCTAATAACCTTTGTTTATTGTTCACAGTTTTCAGCTTCCAAATTTCTGCGATAACTGATAGGATTAACCAACTGACAATGTTAGCAACTTTCAGAAACAATTACTTTAGAAATAAAGGAGCAACTTTTGTGCGGTCGGTGACTTTTCACTATCGTCCAAATCTTTTTTTTTCTCAATTTAAGGTAGTATTTTGATATTCTATCGGCTGTCTAGAGGTATAAACAAGTTTCTCTGTTTATTAATCGCGTGTTTCGTCTAAATAGCAGATTAAACACTAGTACTGATATTCATGGCACACTTTGAACCTCTCAATATGCAACTCGATGATTGTTATCAATAATATTTACATAAGAACGTACAAATCTTGAGTTATATAATACATCAACTAAACTGATCAGCTGTTTTTGCTTCATAGCTTAGAAAAAAGGAATGCAGGCCACATGATCAAAGAACAGCATCTCAATGTTGCCGAATCGGTTGATTTCCTACAAGTTTTACTCATCCAGTTAAGGTAAGATTTGAATTGCAATTCAGTTTCAAATTTCATAAGACTAGAAGGTTGAATGAGAGTAGATGCTAACGCGATTGTTTCACATTTGTTTGGTTAACAGTACTCGTTCGGACGTTGGGCTTGTTGTGTTTTGAACATTTGAAGCATCCCGGAAGTGGTTTTCGAAGGGCGCAATATTTAAATGTGATGGAATTTACCGAAAAATTAATAAAGCTGTGAAAAACTTTGAGCCTGGGAGCACTTCTTTTTGCTCTTTTTGTGGTGATCATGGAGAAACACGTGATTTAATCCATCCTTTCTAAAATCAGTAGCGCTCATAATCATGACTGTAAAATTGATAACTTAGGAATTACTCAGCTGAACGGAAATTTTCACATTAGAAATAAATTTTCAAGCGAGCTACAAGTGTTCGAATTTTGAGTCAAAACTAAGCGAACGTTTTAACGTTAAAACAACAAGTTTCTTTCACATTTTTGAAGCAGGACGATTCTAGTTTTTGTCTGCATACAGCGCGAGATCCCAATTCGAAAGGTTTTTGCTAGCAAATCTCAAATTCGGGTTTTCAAAGCACCATATGTATTAATGTTAAAACATTTTTTTTATCTAATGGAGTACAACGAAGCTTAATTTTTCTGTAACTCAAATAAAAAGAACCAAAACAACAATTCAAAGAGCATAAATAAGAAACGGTGAAATCCACGCGTTGAACGATTTTCAGTAAAATAATAAAAGAGAGGTTTCACAAAAATTTGGATGGCTGGATACCTCCGGCAAAACTTCCAGGTGTCGGACGACAACTTCCACGAATGTAGTAAGATAGCTACACAGAGATGTAAAACACACCAATTAAGGCATCTAGAAGCTCTCGGCATTTGGCATCTTTTTTTTTTCGCTAATATTCTATGGTTCCTAATCTGCATTTGTTATTGCTCGCGATGTGTTTTTGTTGTTGTTTTACTTGTAGTTTTAACTATTGTTTTTCTTGCTTACTTGCTGATGTAGAGTTACTGTTATGCGAATGAACTGAATTCCATTCGAGAGGGGAAATCGAATCGTTCTTCATCAGTCGATGATTTAGGTGGGGTGAATAATACTTTTGGCGGTTGTTTTTTTTTAAACTATCCCTTAGTTTTTTCCTGGCTTTCTGCAGAATTCACGTGAGCTGGCAATTCAAGGCTTTTTGTGGCTACTGTTCAGTATTGGTAAAATAAACTTCTAGGGCAATGCATTGACACTTATGTATGTTTGAAATTTAACTCTAATAAAGCTTTCCCGGTTGTTGTAACGTTCTAATACAAAATGTATGCCAATTCCAACCGACCTTCTCATGTAGACCGAGGCGGAATCAGCGAGTCAGATAATCATTAGAGATAGAGAGATAGTGTCGTTGGGATACCTCGACGGCATGGCTTGCTGCGAAACAAGCGGTTGGCAACATTTGCGGGCTCCATGCTTGTCACGATGAGCCAAACAATGGTGTTGAGCTTATGCAAAATAGGCCTAGAATGCTGTTGCCGTTGGAGTTGTTTTGACTACACCTGGCTTGTGGTTTCTGTGGTGATGATGATGTTGATGCCTGATGTTGACGGAACCACTATTGCTACTGTTACTGCTAAACGACGTGGCAGGCTTCTTGTTGATTTTTCCTAACCGTTTCGACGGTTTGACTTGTTTCTTTGTGCTGATGATTTTCGTTGGTTTGATCGTTGAGGTTGGTGGTGTGTGAACGTCGTTGCTCATCTGCAGCGGTGTGGTTCTTTGGGATTGTGGCAGACGACGTTTGGGAGAACGCGCTGGCACGAATGGTTTAACTGCCGTCGCCTGCTGTGATGATGATAAGCCGCTACTGTTCGGATAGCTATCGGGGAGATTCTCTTGCGATCGATTTAGGTGATTGTGCTTCCGGCGATGCGGTTGCTGATTGTGTTTGTGGCGAACGGGATGATGAGTGCTGAAGAATTCCGCGGTATAATTGGCTGCATTAATGCGTTGAATGTTTTGGCACTTTTCATCGATTGTGCGATTCGATTTGAAGTTAATCGGTTTACCGTTGCCGGTGAAACCGAGATACTTTGAAGAATCTTTGACAGATGGGTACTGAAAGTATCCCAATGGATCGAGGCTTTCCTTGAAATGGCATCGAGGGCGATTGACAATGTTGCCTATGTTTTTCTGCAAGTAGAGAGATTGAGAAAGACAAAAAAAATCACAATTTAGTGGTACTGATCTGGAAAAAGTCATCACAGCAAGCTGTTATTTGACGCAAGATTTTCTCTTCCCGGTTGGTCCATAGCCCACACAATTCGCAAGGTTTCTACCTGAGATAATGTCCTTGAAATGAAGATCTCATCTTGCAGTCATTGTTCAATTTGTGAAATTTGAGCATGCCTTAGCAAGTCATTGGAATTCACCTACAAGCTCGGTAATTAGACACATGTGTACATGAGCGGCATGTCCCGATTCCGGTGCAAAACAAAAGATTAATCCTAAACCAGTCGCCCAAAACCTGGGATCACCGATTGTGGAATCGATCCTAGATTTATGGCTTTGTTTCTGGAAAATAATGACGCTTTCTGTGCATCCCGGAGACTGGGCGTCAATAAAAGGTTATCGCAGTAGGCGTCATGTCGGGTGCCTGTTACCTTTTTTGTTTCGTTGTTAGGGCCGTTTGCGCAAATCTCGAACTTTTGTCTCAGGTAGGACGCAACATAGGACGACGCTTGCTATGATAAATTTGTAGTTGGCTGACCATCGTAACATGCAATAGTGTTCTCAAAAATACTCACCACTCCTTTTATTTTCCAATTTTTGTCGAAGCATAAGTACATGCCGGTTTCTTTGCAGCGAATGGTGACGCCAACGAAAACAAACTTTTTCATGATTGGATCTATGATGAAAGTTTCTGTAAACGTGAAAAAGATAAACATTATTAGTCTACATCATTAACAACTGAAGCTATGAACAAAAATTATGACAAAGTTTTCTAGTCAAAAATCGATAATGTCGAAACTAATCATTTTTGTTGCAAAAAGCATTCTAAGTCAATAACACTCAAGTAGGCAAATTTTTTGTTCGAATTCTTTGAGGCACATGATCCACATCGGCAAAGATAACTAACTATCACAGTCCTTGCCGTTTGTTCCTATGGTAACACCTCATTTGCTAGAGAAGGTAGAAGGCATTAAAACAAAACAGAAAGCAGAAAAAAACAACCGAGCCAAAGTCGGGTGGGAACGCGCAATCGCTTATGATTGTTTCTGATTGTGGGTCGTCCGTCGCTTGCTTACTGTCGGTGAATTTGTGATTTAGGTAAAATAAAGGAAACAAATAAAAGCTGCGCTAAAAAGTTGCTTGCTACGGCCGGGCGGCGGCGTTGTTGTTGTTGACGCCGACCAACGACACCCCCGCCACTTCCAGAGCCCAGCCACCTTCGATTGCGCTTTCTGTTGTAGGTATTTCTTCGTACACAGCGTGCTTTTAAAAGGTTATTTATAGGTTTTTATTGTTGTTTACCGATGCCATAAAAGCCACGCCTTTCTGGGAGGAAAGGTGAAACGTATTGCAACGCGCACGGATTATTGCATTGTTACACTGATATCGACGGCGACATTTTCGACACTTTGTAATAGTGTTCAAACATGTGTGATTAGAAGAATTTATGCTTTTGCTTTTGAGAGATGTCGTTAAGAACCGAATCACTCCTTCGCTTTGAGCACATTCATTTATATTATTTCTTTCTTAAAGCTACATTTGACCCACTATTTATACTGTAAATGCAAACTGTTATGGTTCAATTGAGGATGATTCAAATCTTTGTAATTCCGTTGAATAAAATAAAAGCGAGTTTCAAGACGAGTTTTTTTTAACAAAAAAAAGTCTGCACAGAAAGCCTCATGCTTTGGATTTTTGGACCTGCTTTAACCGATGTTGGCCCGGGTACGGCATTAGTTAACCAAGCCAGAAATCAAACAAAGATTGTTATCTTGAACGTTTTGCGCTCTGCCTAAAGCTTGTGTTGAAGCTCAGCTGGAGGGAGGAAATCGAGAATTCCGGTAAAGGTACCTGTGTGACGATTGGAAGAGGACTGCTGGCTGATTACATGACTCGCTCTCCAACAGATTAATAGCGGAAAAAGCTTCGCCAAGATTTAACTGATCTGAGCTTAGCTTGTAATGGCAGACCGGCTCGTGGAGGGAGCCGAAAGATGATATGTATAGTCAAACTACGGCACCTATCTCTAGCTAAAGCTTCTACTCTATCCAACCCTTGCCAGGTCAATGCGGTGCTGTAGTGGACTGTGTAATTGTACATTATCAGATTAAAGTGAAACGATCTGCCGTTCCGCTCGGACTTGTCAGATAAGGATCGAACTGTGAACAGAATTAGTCATAAATTAAACAATTAGCATCAATTTGCAGATTATCGTTTGATGTTTTTGTTGTCGTTGTCTACAGCACAAGAATGCTGTCCAAAGGAGGAATTTTATGCTCTTTTTTCAAGTATTTGGGTGTCCCATGCTTTTGTACATATACAGAATCCGTTCGATTTTGGCAACACGCCCGTACATTTTGTGTTGCCAAAATCTAACGGTTTTTTTCTCAACTTTTTTTTATAACCTACCGCTACAAAAAACTTGTTATTATCATTTACGTTATTTTCAGCTTATCGAATAATTTTTCTATTCGGTCAGTGTCGTTCCCTGCTGAGAAAAGTGATCATAACAGGCGGCTTAAATAGCTTGTAAACCCTCCTTACTACCTAATAGTTTGAGTCTTTGATAACCTAAACTTCAAAAAAGGTAAAGATAAAAAAAATCAAAGTAACCGTTGTTTGAATTCGTTTTGTTAGCATCAATTTCAAGCAGTCAGTCAACCAAAATAAGTTGTAAAAACCGTGCAGTTTTTGGATGTTTTGCTTCTGGTAAAAGCAGGTAAGTGTTCAATATTTAAAATTGATAAGATTCTGTAACATTGAAGGATCTCTAACACTTCGGATCATTTGAGTGATGGAAAAAGTTTAGCGGCAATCCAGGCATGCAGCCTCATCGCTGAATCTGCGAGAACAATTTCTCAGAGGATGATTTTATCAATAAATCGGACCTTTCCCAAGGATAAGTCACTAATTGAACAATCATTTTATGATTTTTAGTCTTATTTCAAATGCAAAACAAACACTTGGCCCGAAGATTTTTGAAAACATATTCAAAACTATAGATTTTTCACCAGTTTCACTGGATGCTAGTGATATTCCTTGCGAAGTGAAAGCCACCACGGTAAGAGATAGTTTTTCTAAAAATTCATCGATTGGAATTTATCTGATTTCCTTAAAAATCACTCACTCAGAACGATACACAGTAGGAACCTTAATGTTTTTCCCTGATTTCAAAGTAGGTAGAATTAGAAACTTCGTCCTATGTTGATAAAATAGAGTAACATTGCATGTAATTGTCTCAGAAAAACTGCATATTATTCATTTTCGAGTTGCTGTGATTAGTTGTAGATATCATTTATCTATATACTGTAACACAGAAAAACGGAACCAGAAACTGTTATCAAGGAGTCATGTTGAGCAAGATGGAATCGGTCAATAGCTTTGTAGCCATGTCACGATGGAAATTTGTTTGATTTTACCGGACGGTGTTTACGTCGGCTGAATGAAAATAAGTATCATAAGTACACACAGCTTAATCGATTCTGCGTGGCTTCCAAATTGAATCGATATCTGAACGACTTCATCTCAATTGGATCGGCGCGGTGCGACGCGTTGCGCTAATAGTGATGGAGGAAAACGGACTCTTAAATGTTTCCCGTACATGAATACCTACGTGCGTTCTTGATTGGGATTTCTTCATTTTCCAATTTGAGCCACCGTGCTTTTATGGCTTGAATATAAAGATTATCAATACACAATTTAACGTCATCTGATTGCATATCTTTTAATGGCACGTGGCCCATCGCTTACAATCCTTCTGCCATGTCAAGCTCTCTCTGCTCGCGGCCGCCAGGTTGAGAAGTCGGTTGCTCATCCCACAAGTGACTGTCTTTTTTCATTCCGAGCGAGACATAATTTACTACATTTATCGGCATTTTTAACTCGAAACGCACAGATTAAAATCAGCAATATCAATTTCAACATAATTAATTTGTATATCGAACATAATCATTAAGACGGCCATCTTTGGGCTCCTGGAGAGCACGAGCTCGGTGCTACTGCTTGGTGATCAAGGCCTACTGAGGACGCTTTACACCTCCTCGCGATGATGATGGTGACTTGTCCGAATGGATGAATGCATGACAACAGTGCTAAGCCGCATGGGCCCAATGGATTTTACACCCGGCAGCAGCAAACATCTTGGATCGGGGCTCGTTTAGAAGAGAATGTGAGATGATTCCTTGTAGGCCATCAAGGCATGGGTCCAGGCAGATATCCATCAGGCGCCTGATTTGCGGACGGACCGTGTACGGATTGCCCGCATACGGGCTGTGGGCAGGTGGAACGCGTTTTCTGTCAAAGCAAGTGAGTGAACATATATCCCTCCTTCTAACCCCTCCCCTCACCCTACCTATCAGACAATCGGGGCACTTTCATCTGCCAGAAGGCGAACCGGAAATTGTATCATTTCCCGTAAGATTTAGTTTTAATTATTCTTGTGATGCCGCCTTATTCATTCGGCCAGCAGGGATGTCGAAGAGCATGGTCGTGATTTCTGAAGATTGGCTCTCAAGGGAGCTCTCTATCTACCTCGATATGGTTCGGACATAACGAACGCTGACAAGTAATATAATGTTTGATGGGTGCTGGAGATTTTTTCTAATTGCATTTTGGTCTTGTTTTCTATAGGATTTAATTAATCTACATATGGTGATGTATTACGATCGCTATCTACGATGGTGAGGACATTGTTGCTGTCTACTGCTTATTTACAGTTAATCCAATTAAGTGTAAATAACACTTTGAAAAATGTAGAAATAAATATGAACTCAAAATTGTACCTTAAGCCGATCTTTGTAGAGCTTTCTTTCGAATTTATAAACTAACAAAAGCTTGTTGGAAATGTTGGTACAATTTAGACTCACAAATTTACTATATTGCTTCCATTGATTGGATGCGAGATAAAAAATGGAACTTGTTTTCGCCGTAAATTCATCTTACTATTGAAACTTGGAACTGATTTGAGATGTTTTATAAGTCCTTTAAAGCTTATAGCTTTTATAAAACCTGTAAAGCCTTAAAGAAGCTTTTAACCATCTAGCGCTTGATAGAAGTTTTAAAAGAAAGTCATATTGTGAATCATATACATTTTTTACATAAGAAAACGAGCCTGTGAACTTGGTAAAATGTTACTTATATAAGTTAATATAAGGAATGAGGAATGTAAGAAACCATGTGTAGCACACACTGTTTGGTGATATAAATAAATAAATAATAAGGCCAGAACAAATTTCGAATCCGGGCGAGGGGGGGGGGGGGGGGGGGGATAATAAAAAATAATGCGAAGAACAAATAAATTGGAATAAATTGTACGAAAGCTTGTATACAACAAAATTGCATACTATATCACTGCACTAAACCTCAAAATCAAATATATTTTTATATAGAATTATTCAATAAAATCAAGAATACAAAAAGGTGAAATAATTTGCATTTTCCAAAAATTGTATTTTGGTCTTGTAATCTTTCGGATATTTGATTTTTTTTATCGAAATTTACATAAAATACTTCAAACTTTATTTACTCCCCCCTTCAGGTTTTTTGGAAATTTGAAGGGGGGGGGGGGGTGGTGGTGGGTGACAAAAGAAGAAATTGATATTTGTTCCAGCCTTATTGGATCTGTAGCAATTCTGAAAATAATGCTTTTCTCGAAACACTTTCAAAGCTAGTAACGCCATTTTTCCATTTCGCTAATGATTTTCACTTAACACGAAAATAATGTGCAATTCAATGTGGAGTCCCTATGTAAACAAATGATCATTTTGTGTAGCACCGAATAAGATTAGTTCAGATTTTAAAAATTTTAAGTCAAACCCATGTTTTTAAAATAATGTTGATAGATTTTCAAACAATAGTGGATGAAGCTTGCCTTTTGTTCGCATCAAATGTTAACAGTTCGATGGTAGCTGTAATTATCAAAGTGTTATCATCTTCCCTCGATTAGGAAAGTAATGTATCAAAGCGATGAATCCTCGACGACGCCGATCGACTCTCAGTTGCACAGGTGGCAATGCCGAACGGGTGAGCAGCAAAGCCTCAACATCCCGTCATAAGTTTGAAAGAACCGGTTCGTAAGTAATAACACTGATAAATATTTTGAAATGTGAGCTTTGACTTCTCAAAGATATTTCAGGAATTTCAACCAGTTCCTCGTCATCATCATGGTATGAATGCATGGAGAAAACTCCGAGCGACGGTGTCTAGAACCACACAACTCTAGGGTGAGGACAGTAGGGAGGAAGCAGGGGGTATACGGGTGCACCGGGCGTCAGCAGACCGAGCAACTTTTGACCAATGTGATAGTTTAATAATAATTTCATTATCACCTAGTTTATTGAAAAAGATGTAAATGAAGCAAATGCGACTGGCACATGTGGAAGAGTGGAGAGCGAAAAATAAAACGAAGGAAACAAGGCAGGCTATGGGTGGAGGAAAAACCTGGTGCTCATAGATTATGCCTATAAATATTCAAAGCTTGCTGTGTACCGAAGCAAAACGGAACGTTCGGCCTGATTGGTCTGTGAGCTAACCGAACAGTTCAAGTTTTGGACTTTATGAAGATCATCACAGTCAGTGTCACGGTACGGCTACATCAATAAATACGCAGCGATCCGTCAACCATCATCGGGAGGATATGTGGTGTGTTGTGAATGTTGTCGGTACCTTGTATATGACAACAACGGCGGAGACCAGGTGAGACCTGTTCATCTCTTAGGCGTGTTCAATCGACTCGACGAGCGACGGTTTGCTCTCCGCGGAACATGAAGAACCGTTGTCGTTCTGACTGTGTGGGGCCCCCAATGTCTTACTGACTGAGGGTTTCCCGGACATCAACAGAGCGCTGCTGTCGATCGAGAAGGGGCAAATTTTATTTATCTTTTTTATTTATTTTGGCGCCATCACTTTTACATACCAGGAGATATTAAAATATTGAATACATTTAAATATATTATTACGTGCTCGGTGGATCTCGGTGGCCTAAGACGAGCCAATATGATGAGCACGTTAGTCCATCAGCATGTGCGCTGTGTATCCATATCTTAGAGAGGTTAATTTTTCGTTGAACGAAGATAGAAAAATAATGTCATTAATCATTCATCAATTTGTGTCCAGTTTCAAAAGTCGCCGATATTTATCTTGATGTTGTAACTCATCTGCGATACGGGGATACGGAAAAAATATGTGTGCCCTGGTGTTTACTTTCCTCTTCCAAATTCGATACCCACATATACCTACAATGTATATTGACACACCCGGTACTGATTTATGGGTGCAGGGTGTTTGCTCAATTGAATTATAAAAATAATGTAACATTAATTTAAAGTGGACGATTTTTTTCTTTTATAAGTTATGCTCACTTGCAGACTCGGTTTTTAGTTCCTGCTTTTGATATTACAGAATCGAATTTGGGAAAGCTAAAGACGATTGATTGCTATCGTTGCTAAAGCTTATAATCGGTTCAAACAAAAATAAAGCATTATAAGGTGGATTAGTTCAGATCCTAAGGTATTTACGAGGTTTGATGACAGATGAATAAAAGTGGTATGCCATTTAATGCGCTACAAGCGGTGTTAATCTGTCAAGCACATAAAATAACAAACCAAAGCAATCCGTCACACCACCCACGACACCGTTAAATCGATCGTCTAGATCGCAGTTGGCAATGGACGAAATCATTCGTAAAGTGTGGCCGTATGCATATGTGCTAACATCCCAATAAGCGTGTTTGCCAACCCTTCCGAAAATGTGAAAATGAAAATGCTTATGCTCTCGGGGCAGTTCGGTACATTATTGTGACATACCGGTGTTGTGATCGTTTCACCAGATGTATTTTGTAGAGCTGTCACTCTCAGCCGTCTGTGGATCTGCCCAGATCGGTGTCGCCGCGTCCTAGGTCGGAAGGTAAGGCAAGGAGAACAATAGGGGACGGATTACATTGCCGGAGATGAGATGATCAGATAACCGTATTTTGCAGCATGATTTCTTGCATTGATTTTCAAATTAGATCAATCGCAGAGCACGTGGGACGAGCACTCGCTGCGTAAAGTCATCCCGCTTGATTCATCGATACTATCCTGTGGGGACTTGAGAGGATCGAAAGCCAGCTCAGCTCACCCAACATGATCTATGTACAACGTTACAACAGTGCCCTTTTAGTTGGAAGTTTAAATCAAAAGAACATCATAAATCTTAGGAAGAGACGTTTAGCGCACCAAGCAATATTTTGTCTGAGGCGAGTATTTTTTTTCAGCTTATTTTTAATTCTTACAAAAGCGTTGAACTATACCTAGGGCACGACGTATCTCTATCCTTAAGCGCTTTTGATGAAGACTATTAAAGTGCGGAACCGATGCTAGCGCGATTCTGTCACAAAGCTGTTTACTAATTGGTCACGTCTGGAAACGTGATTAGAATTTCTTGTGCACATAAATTGTGGTAACCAACAGAGAGCGCCTTTCAAAGGTTTCATTTATTTTTTTCATCAATAACCCGACATTTTTGAAGCAAAATAGAATTGACGACAAAGGGCATTAGCATCTAATAAAAGATCAATTCAAAGGTTGAAGGTGAATTTCCAACAGCCCAAAGTTCTGTGTACATTGATCATTGTTCTGAGACCTGCGTACTTTCTTCGAAGAGCAAAATGCGCGATTGATGAACAGAACACCTTATCGAAATATCGTTAATGGAAGCCGCGCGATGCTAGTTATCAAATTGATTAAGCAGCAATTACCTACGCAGACGATCGTACGGATGCAAACCGGATCGCTGGTCATTTATAGGGGCGGCATTCTTATTTCATGTATCACGCGTGTTAAATCCATTTACGTTTATGTGCGTTTGTCACTGTGGATGCTGCTTGCTGCAGTGGACTTGCCGTTGTAAATCAAATCCTTAAACAGAAGCAGTGGCTACAATCGAAAAATAGAGGAACATGTATTTTAGATAAAGATGAAAACAAGTTTTAAAATGACATTAATTATTGAAATCTCATTTACTCCGGTTTGCGATAGAGCCGTGGATAGGTAGTGAGCATCATGTTTAAGTAGTTCACATACAAGGCTATTGGGTCGGTTTGTGGCCAATAAAGCAATAACGGACAGGACAGGACAGCAAGGTGCGCGAGATTTCATGGGGCGCTTTTCCTGTTGGGTTAATCGCAAACGACAACCTGTTTCATGACTACTTTAGAATTTATTTACAAATACTGAAAGCCATCACCAACAGACATGGGCAGAGTGGATTCACATGTTCCGACAGCTTCGTGAGACGAAACAGTCTAAATAGAAGGGAAAATACTCTATTGCCAGACGTTGGACATTTGCATTGGAGGAGGCAGGCAGAGACTGTGTCGAAGAGGAGCGACGAAAAAAGCCCAGTCAAAAGCAACCAAAGTCAATAATAAGCTCAAACAAACAGTACGACTTTGTTCATGAGCGCAAACAAAATAATGGTGTTGTAATGTAGTGGAGAGGTGCGTGATGGACTCTATCGGTTCGTTAATCCGGACGGTAGTTGAGCGAGGGACACCTCTGTCGGAATGTGACGTTCGGGATTTTCTTCCCAGGAGGTAAAATATGTCACACGTTGGCGGACACAGGTAAGCCGCCAGTACGCTAAATTCCACGGCTGTTATCTATACTTAATTGTTGCTCATGACTTATTTTGGAACATTTTCGGTAATTTGGTTCTTTAGCCTTTTGGTTTGGATGCCTGTCTTTGAATGTAGAGAGTAAATTTATAGACGGAATAGTGAAATCTTCAATCAGTGGTTAGAAATTCAATGCCAAAACCAACTCACGTTTCAGAAACAAACAGTCTAAATTGCAATACCTTCAACTCTTCTTCTGAATTGCACATGACCTTGATAAGGAGCTCAAATTATCCGCAATGACTCGCTGCAATTTGACAATAATTATCCCACATAAATGCGGCATCACTCAAGTATGGTTGTAGACATTCATCCCGGTACGGGTGCCATGCACAAACAATGAAAACAGCAACAGCTAAGAAGCGACGTAACGAGGTAACGAGATAGTTCCTTCTTAATTCGTGACGAGTGGTTGGGTTTCAAATCGTTAGATGACTTCACCAGGCAACTTCCTGTTTGAATATCATCTGCATCTTAACCTGCACCCGAAGAAGGCCACCCACCAATGCAGTGTCAGCGCAATAGACGATAGACATAAACGTTCTCATCCTTTAATTGCTTCTCCTTTTCAGAGCGATTTAAACGTTCCTAAACATTTCAAAGGCGTAAAGGTAAATGACCATCCACATGATGCAATCAGCATTGTCCGTGAAGTTTATTTCGCATCATAGTAGCCTCTCAACATCAATATCTAAATCCGAAGCCTGTTGCGTAGAAAAAAAATCAATTTGGGTTATAGATATATTTTTTAAATTGGTGTTATTCTATTTTTCTCATCGCCTATGAAGGAAAAAAGCGATACCGCCAAACGCATTCTTACGGTAGGTAGGTAAACTCTTTAGCTCCCATTCGGTAGCGGGAGCTGGGTCAGTCAGAAGCAACGTAAAACTCGCGGAAGCCAAAACGTCCGATATCGAGCCGTCGCGTTCGTTCGTCCGTCTCTTAGATGCGCGCACATGGCTGTATGGCTAACCGAGACTAATTGGCTTGATTTGACGCGTAAGATTTCCAGTTTACGCTATGTCGCTGTCATCGTCACCCCGTTCGCGTTCGAGAGTGGCGGGATCGAGCCGTAAGATCTCG